>NC_056739.1:358535714-358740714 GCF_019279795.1 Protopterus annectens
GTCAGACAGACACACATGCAAACACACACAGTTGTGAAGGCTGGGGTTAAAACTTCTATCTAACTATTTTATGACATAACAGCAGCACACAGTTATGAGATCTGCCATGGAGATTACAGGAGTACAACCTTCCCAGAGGTGTATTTCTAGGTGGATGACATCAGCAGCCTTACCAAAGTAGAGCATTTAAATTGTAGGGGATGTGACTACCCTAAAAAGCATTGCTTTCTACACAGACAGACACACATGCAAACACACACACACACACACACACACACACACACACACACACACACACACACACACACACACACACACACACACACACACACAGTTGTCAAGGCTGGGGTGAGGTCTCCTACCTTACTATTTTATCACACTACAGCAGTACACAGTTATGACACGTGCTACAAAGATTACTGGGATACAACCTTCCCAGAGATGTAGTTCTAGGTGGATGACATCAGTGGCCTTACCAAAGTATAGCATTTCAATTGTTAGGAATGTGACCACCCTAAAAAGCATTGCTCTCTACACAGGCAGACTCACGCACACAGTTGCCATGTCTGGGAATGGAACTCCTACCTAAGTATTTTATCACACTACAGCAGTATGCAGTTATGGGACATGCCATGGAGATTATTGAGTTAAGACTCTCCCAAAGGTGTTTTCACAGTGGATGACCTTGGTATGCTTGTCATAGTGGTGCTATTGGGAGGGAAGAGTGTGTACATGGGCCATAACCCATTCATCTAGGGGTTGACACACCACATGCGGGTACAGTCTGGGTCATATTTCACAGGTACATGTATACAGCTGCTAGAGGACTACTTCTTTGTACAGTTATTTTGCACAGCTGGTACGTGCACCACATACTCTGTAATGCTGACAGATACCGGTGGCTAGTATCTGCAGTGATTGACATCTGACCCTCACGTGGTTGTGGCCCTTTAGCTGTGTGCTGGGTGGGACAGGCCTGGATGGCTCCTTGTCACAGTCACCCTCTTCTGCACATCTATGCACGTCTACCTTTGGCTTATTATAGTGTGTTATCCTTATATATATATGCCTGTATTCAAATCCATTGTGTGTGTAAAGCATGAGTGGTGCATACTGAGGAGTGTCTGCACTAACATCTGCGGCTGCAGATATGTCTGGTCCACTGGTGTTTGCAGACATGGCCTTCGTGTGTTTAAATGCGTGAGCATGCCCAGTATGCCTGTCTGTATTGTATGTGTGGATCGAGTCCAGGTAGTTTGTACTGCAGTGCTGACCTTTGTGTTGTACACCTACAGGTAGCATGCTGTCTCTGCAGGGTATCCGTCGATCATTTGGCATTGACTGTTACTACATTTCTGCATAGGATGGGGGGCACACCTGACTATTTCTACATATTTACACAGGATGGGGAGCACACCTGACTGTTACTATATTTCTAAGTAGGATGGGTGGGCCCACCTGACTATTTCTACATTTCTACACAGGATTGGGGGGGCAAACCTGACTGTTAATATATTTCTAAGTAGGATGGGGGGGGCACACCTGATTATTTCTACATTTCTACACAGAATTGGGGGGGCACAACTGACTGTTACTACACTTCTACGTAGGATGGGGGGGCACACCTGACAATTTCTACATTTCTACACAGGATTGAGGGGGGCACACCTGACTGTGACTACATTTCTACGTAGGATGGGGGGCACACCTGACACTTGTACAGATTTGCTAAGCTAGTTCTCCTTGATTACCTCCCTACTGCTGTTTTCCCTTCCCATTGCCTTCATGTTTAAGCCCAGGTGCTCGCTGCACAAACAGAGTGCTCAAATGTGCACAGTGCTGCTATTTCCTGGTTTAACTTCTTTTTTCTTCCTGTAAAACCCAATGAGCAGTGCGCACACCCGCTTAGGCTTTGTAAGGAGTGCTAAACAGATTTAGATACACCCCCTAACTCAGCTGTGCTAAGATAGGAGCAAACCCGAGCCACATGGCTCCAATCCGCTTACAGTATGCCTGACACACCCACATGATGTCACCTAACTACTAGGCTTGCAGCAAGCTATTCCTACTCTTACACTTTGGGACCTAGCTCACATGCTAGGGAAAACTAGGATTCATTATACTTCCCCTCATTTTCATAGGATTGCCTACTAATGCATGGTTATATGTCTCACACTGAGCTTCCCCCCTTAGCAACCACTTCTCACTGGCCATGTTGTCTTCTGCCTGCCATTGACTTGAATGTCAGAATAATGATTTTAGTTAGAATGCTTAATTTAGGTTCATTTTGTTATTTTCCCCCAATCTCGTTTGCATGCCACTGCCCTATGCTTAAAAAGCCGAGATCAGCTAAAAAAATAAAAGTTGATTTTTGTATTTTATTTATTGTTTGCAATGCCAAAGGCCTTATACTTGCCCATTGGCATGCTTACTACATGATATGCAGCCTTTATGTGGAGCTGTCACAACTCCGTTTTGGATTTTGCAGAAATGTACTCTGTTACTAACCAAGTACATTTCTGCAGATAGCACTAGTCCTGCACGGATGGTTGCAAGCTCCCTGGATTTCAAAATCACCTCATTTGCATAGATTTTTCCTGCAAATGGGGTGATTTGCATACAGGGGCTTAGTCCGTGCAGGATTAGTGCAGGAGTGCTCGTGCACGCCCCTGCAGGATGTTCCTGGATCGCTTGGTAGACATTGCCTGCTTGAGCTCCTGCACCAATCTTGCATGCTGTGCAAGCTATAGAGTATCATTGGGATTGCTTTTTTGGCAGCCACCAGAATTAAATGTAACAATACCTTACTATGTCTAGGCAATTCAGATCCTGTATCCCAGCTCAAAAACTAATTTCCTTAGACCCATTTGCTCACCCAATATTTATGATAGTCTGCAGGGAGCTTTCTGCCAACTCATCACACTCTCAAAGTATATGATCCTAGTTGCCTCTGTCTTCTGTATGACACCTATAACATTTGCTATATACCTGAAGAAAAAATCCTTGGAGTCTGCTTGGTGTATAAAAATAACTATGCAAACACTTGCAAGCAAAATTTTTCTACACTTTGTTGCTAATTTGAAAGTCATACATATGTCTTCTCATTGTTCCCTTGTGAATTGGCTTATCCAGTCTCTCTTCTAAATCCTTTCTAACCTCCTCTGATTGATTCTTGTAGTTATTGTGCTATATTTTATATGCCCTATTAATTATCCCTTTTTTACCAGCAGCTTCTGTTCTAGATTCAGTTAAAATCTCTACCAGAGCAGGTATTTAACTTAGGCTTCCCTTATCCCTTTCTATTTGCCTGTACTCTAATGTCAATCCCTGATAGGGAAGGTGATCTCTTGCCTGCAGTCCAAATATTTTCTTGGCGTCTTTCCACTCTATTACCCTTTCCTCTCTAGTTATTTGCTCTCAGTACCTTGGTTACTTTGCCAGGTTTCTCCAGTAAATTTCACCCCCCTCTTGCCTGTTCTTTTTATCCCTAATTGCAGTCAACCCTATCAACAGAATTTTTTTTCCTCACTCTCCTGTTGGCTTAGGTCTTAGAATACTTTCTGCTAATTTTTGAATATAATATTCTGTATGGCTGTTATTATTCTCCTTAAGAATTTGCATCCAAAATCCCACTCTTTTCTTATTTCTTGAATTTTCTCCCTGCTTCATCATCATCTCTTTCCACTTTGTATTATAACTTTCTGCTTGTGTTATGTATAGCAGCCTTAGCTGTGTAGCTCTAGATATTCATGTATTTATTTATTTGTTCGCCATTTGTTTATCGGGAAAGTTTGACTGGGCCAAACAAGGCCCCTTTTCAGTGGAGGCCCGGGGAGAAAAGCTCCATTCAAGTCAATTCACCCTAAACCACCTTGTTTTATTGGAAGGATAAACTTACCCCACTTGACCCTTACGCTCTTTCCCTCTCAGATAAAATTCTTCAACTCTTTATTAATTATTGTCCACAGCTTCTCCTCTGGGTGATAAAAATATGCTGGACCTGTATAAAAAATAAAGGGAATTAAAACATTTTCACTGCTTGTATCTTGCTATCCATATCTATAAACAAGAGCTTCCAGTTTCTCCACTTTTTTGGTGTCTTCCCATATATCTTTAGCTGCTATAACAGAATCATTTTAAATCATAATTCTAAATATGTTATTTTATCATGTTCCCATAAATATAGGTGTTGCTGAACCACTTCATGTGTGGGTGCATAGTTTTCAGCTATAGCCTTTGTTTTGTCTTTATTAGTTTAATATCACAAAATGACTTGAAACTGTCTCAGAATGTTTCACAACACTGAGATGTCCTTTTCTGGTTTTATCAGGTACCCATATAATATCAACTGCAAATAAAGCTAGCTTTTCATGAATACCTTACCAGTTATGTTTTTGAATTTCTGACTCCCTTCTTTTCTTTGCCAGTGGCTCTAAATTTACCACAAATAAAGGAGAAAGAGGACCTCCTGCCTGGTTCCTGTGTCCAGACACAAGTTATAAGAGAGAAACTCTCCCACTTCAGTTTTTGTCTCAGTCCCTCATGTATTCTTAAAAGTAACCTTATTATTGTATCAGAGAATGCATATGCTTCCACTGAGCTACTCATACAATCCCAGCTTACTCTGTCGGATGTTTTCAATGCATTACAATGCACTAACAACAGAGACATTTTCTTACATTCTGCTTCCCACTGGATCATCATTGTTCTGTTAATGCTGTCAAATGTTGCCTCCCCTCTGCAAAGCCACATTGATCCATATCTATCAATTTTGGCTATACTTCTGTTGGTTTTTTAGTTATTGTAGACATAAGCACTTCATAATCATGATTTAAAATTGAGATGGGTCTATATGAAGCTGGGTCTGATGGATCTTTACAGTCTTTAGGTATTATAGTCACCACAGCTTTCTTACAGGATGTTGGTGTTTCCTCTCCTTTAAAATGCTGTTAAAGAGAACCTTCCAGATCTTTATCATATGCTTCCCTCTTAGCTTTCAAGCTTTGACAGGAATACCATCTAGTCTTGGAGAATTTCCTGCAGATTGATTATACATTACCATTTTTATCTCATCTTCTCCTATCTCAACTGTTGATCATCTACCTCTAATATTAGCACGCATAAGTTTTCAATAAATATTACAATTTGTGTGTTATCTTGATTGCCACATTCCTCTGCTTTGTACTTATTTCCAAAATATCTCCAATACCTCTACTGGACGTCTAGTAATTTTTCTAGTTATACATTCCCTAAGTTTGGCAACAAACCTTTCTGTTTTCTATTGCCTAAGTTGTTGTGCTAAAAGTTTTTGTGTTCTGCAGTTTTTATCAAAAATGCAGTTGCTTAGCAGTCATTCTTAACTCATGCATATTCTCCAGATACTCTCTATTTTCTCTTTAGCACTCGGCAATCGTGCCCGTCTTATTCTGTGAAATTCCCATTATTCTACAATGCTTTAACCTTTGTGAGACCCTTTAAACAATTCTTGTTAGTTCTTAACCATGTCTCTTTTTCTTTTATTTCTACCCTGTTTTTAAACTCCACTTCAATTTTATCCCACTCATTATCCATAACTTCTGAAGAAGTTTCTGGTTTCTCTAATAACTCTCCATTAATTTCCCCTACCCATTCCTTAAATTCCTCTCCTTTCGACAGAGGTAGGTGGGGAAGCACCAGTGTCTCATTTGTACTTCATTAACCTGCATTTTTATCTCAGTTGTTATTGGTGCATGATCTAAAATAGTTACTAGATGTGTGCCAAAGTTCTTAGTTAAATGCACATGCTTCTGTGAATTAAAATTTTTGTCTATTCTATCCCAGTTATCGTACCTTGGAAAATAATATGTTAATTGTCTCAAAGTTACTATTACTGAATTTATGTATTCCATACCAAATATTTTTATATATTTCCTCATATGTCTACCATCTTTTGTTATAGTTTTGCTTCTAGATCCCCCAGATACATCCTTGCTGTTACAAATCAAGTTCTAGTCCCCACCTATAAGTAATATTCCCTGATGAAAGCTGATTATATCTTCCAAAATTTTCTTAAGCTCCATAGTAGCAGTATTTTGTGGAATATAAATACATACCAGTGTAATCCTCCTGACTTGCCAGTAGCCCCTTATTACCACAAATCTACCATTATTATAATACACTACATATGATCTTAGCCAAAGGCATACTGAGATTGCTGTTAAATTCCCTCCATGGTCCCCTACCATCATCTCTGGGAAAATAGTTTTCTTAAACCAGATTTTAGTCTTTCACATTTCTGCTATGCTCTTCTTTTCTGATTTTTATTTTTATGTCTTAACTCTGTACCACTACTAATATTTTGACCATATTTCTCTGTTCCTTTCTTCAAACTATTTGCCTGGGGTCTTTAGCTTTTCTCCATATCACACTCCTATATGACTTTTGAGTTCACATCCTTTATCTGATAACGTCTTTCCTATAGCTGCATTGCTGAAAACATTTTTGGAAGCATGGTCTTCCTGTTCTGCATGCATTTGAAGAAAGGCATCTGATTCCTTTGAGTAAGTTTGAGCACCAGCATTTGAGGTTCCATCACAGACTGCTAATTCTATATCACTTGACTGCTCTAAGGGACAGTGATTGTTCACAGGTCTTTCTCCTCTGTGTTTTTGTCTGTTTATGCCCCTCTTTTGATCAACTCTTGTATATTGAACTTTAGTCCTGAATACCCTTCAAAGTGATTAACTTTGCATTCTTTGCACTAAATTTTTAATGGCATATATTGTCTACTATTCTAGCTTTGCCTGGTCTTGTTGCAAGTTTACATTCTCGTGTCCATTGTCCACTTTCTCCACTCCACTAATTATATTGGATACAAGCCCATTACTTAACCCTGTGGCACTCTGTTATATACTGGCTTCCCAATAGATGACTGTTGCTCTATATGGTCTACTATGATCTGCCCATCTGTCAGACGGTTTGTTCAGACTGCAAACACAGATCTTTCTATCATGTTCATTTTTTTGTGCATTAGTTTCCTATAGGAGTACATAATCAGTTGCCATAATGATGTTCATCAGTTCCTTTAGCTTTCTTTTGCTTATATAATCTGTGTGTCCATCACAGAGCCTTATCCAACTGATCTGGGGAAGTTTTACCTTTTGACTTTGTACTACTGCTATTCAGGTGTCATGCCATGGCTTCACAGAATCAGTTGAGGTTCCTCCTCTGAATTTTTTTATCTACTTTCTCATAGAAATTAGTAAGAACACAAAGAAACATTTTGCACATGGTTAGAATACACTTTTTTGAATAGGTGGAAGCATCAGAACAGTGGCAGAGTTCTGGAATACCAATGATGAACATATACAGTATTATACACTAATGGAAAAGGTCCATCTCGCTATGTTAAATGGGTTTAAAATGAGTTTAACATCTGATGTACTGCGGTACATCAGAAGTAAACAGGCATTATATATGCCATTATTTAAGAAAGAATAGTTTCTTTCTTAAATAATGTTTCTGGGTGTGGGACCCGCGGTTGGCTTTGTTTGGCCTCGGGACCAAACCATAATTACTGCCTGTAGATAGCAAATGTTGGAGGTATGCTGGGGAAGAAAGAGGTAATTGGGAACATATTTTTGGGGGATGTAATGAGTTGGCAGACATTAAAAGTTCCCTGCATACTAGTCTATCAGAAATACTGGGTGAGCAATTACTAGAAAATGGAAGTTGAAGTCTAAACCAACTACTTCTAGAACAGAAATAAAACAACTGGAAGTGGGATCTTTAGAAAAGGGCAGGAGTAAATTACATACAAAAATGGGAACAATATATGCACAATAACATTCTGTAGGAGGAATGAGTTCTAAAAGAAGGCAGGATTTGAATGAGCTATGTAATGTTTGACTGACAATGACATGATAGATCATAAGTGATGCATAATATTTGCAACTAAAAATATGTCAGTATGGTTTGTTTTCATTTGTCATAAGCAATAGTTTAATAAAGATTTTTTTTGTTTAAAAAAATAAAGAAAGGAAAAATCATTTTAGACTGAAAAAAGACACAACATTTTTGGTTAAGCGAAACCATTATTTTAACCATAAGGTAGGGAAATGGGTAATCTACTTGGCTAGATGCTTGTAGCCTACAATTTCTTAGCACCTTTTTGGACCTCTCTCCCATTTATCTTTTATTTACTTTATTGTAGGCACCCTGTTATTATCTGAAACCACCTTGTAGTCTAGTGGATGAGCTTGATAAAGATTTGCCAAATATTCCTCACAAGACTTAAAGTATGTATTGTACAAACCTATAGTAACTGAGTTACTTATAACAGCTTAGAACCTGAGCTCACTTTCTATCAAACTCACCTGTCTTACTACTTTGTTGAACCCTGCCCTTCAAACTCACCTGTCTTACTACTTTGTTGAACCCTGCCCTTATTTTCTTTATCATCCTTCCCAACCATCCCTCTTCCTACCTGATTCTTCCTCCAATACTAGTTCCGTGGTACTTCTTTTTAACAAAAAGGTGAAGAATGTGTTCATTTCCTCTGCCTAATCTCTGATTTCCTCTTTCATGTATGCCTCACATATCTACTGTGGTCATGAGACCTCTTACTTGTCACAGTGAATTGCAAACCACTTACATCTATTTTCTCTTGTTCTCTCCCCTGTCATTCTCCCTTGCTCTCTGATAATCCTGTATTTACTTTCTTTACAGTGCTAGCTACCTTGCTAATACATTCTTCATAAATTATTCAATTATTCTATCTAATCTGATCATGTATAAACCAACAGATGTATATCTGGTAGATAGTTTGTTTAGCTGCCACTAAAATGGCATACATGTCACTTATTTTCCAAATGAGTAAAACCCGTGCACCATCATAGCAGAGGTATTTGCTCCTTCTCCTGCCTACTTTAACAATATCTACCCTAAGGTCTTGCAATGAGTAATTGTGTTCACCTCCTATGAGATGAGTCATTTCTGTGTCAAATAGATGCTGCACCTGTCAAATCTTTGTTTACCATCTCAAATTATATACCAATTCATGACTGTCTTTTCCTTTTATTGCTGTTCTGTCCTTCAAACATACCGCTTGTTACATTTTACTACACTTTCTCCTTGCCTTCTTCCAGATGTACTCCCTTGCCGCAGTTTTACTGATCATCTCTAAATGTTCAACCTTTCCTCTCTTGACTCATACTTCATACTATGGCTGTTTATCACATATGCAACAAAAGCTTTTTTTCATAGACTACAAATCACATAAAATGTTAAGATGCAGTATTACTTTTACTTTTTCTCCAAGATAATTGGCATTGGGCATTGATATATAATGAAAGATTCAGTGATGTTAGCTATCCCAAGGAAATGCCACTGCAAATGTTTAATTTTCATGATTAGTGCACTTTTCCAACCATTAAATTAAAATCTATCTTTACTGTTTCAAATATCTGTTTGCATTTCCACTACCATTAAACGAATGTTGCCAATGGTTCCTTTAAGCCTTTAATATTACTCACTGGATCACTTCTTTATTTTTGAATATGAGGTTCACCAATTATTCTTACTTCTTGTCAGTGTTTTCATTTGCTGCTTGACCTTTAAAGCAACTTGCTGTTGTGTGTACTTAAATATACTGTCTCACATTTTATTGTCAAAAGGTTTAAATCACCCTGTTTCTTATTACTCTCCTGTACCACTTTACTAATGTGCTAACCCTAACATTGCACCTATACTTGGAAAAATCCTTTCCGCAGTACCACCACTAGACAAGGCAGGTTCACACACACACACACACACACACACACACACACACACACACACACACACACACACACACACACACACACACACACACACACACACACACAAACACATGCATGCATACACACACACACACACGCGCGAGCGCACGCGCAAACAAACACGGACTGAAAAAATGCACAATAAAAATATGTCCCCTTACCTTACACTTACTTTGACCCTACCCTGCCAATGCTGGCACAAGCACATTTCCAGCCCTAATTCCAACCCACTTGCCTCTGTATACATTCTGAACTGTCTACATTGTGAGCTGTCTGTATTTTGATACTGCCATTCTGAGTTTCAACATTCTGAATGACAATTTATACAATACACTCTATATATATATATATATATATATATATATATATATATATATATATATATATATCGTGCTATTAGTATAGGATCTTGGCATAACTCATTGTTACTGATTAAAATATATAATAAAGTTTAAATTTAAAGTGAAATGGAGTTCAGTGTAAAGAAATGCCTTTGAATTTCAGATTGACTTATGTAAGCTGTCACACAGAATCACCACAAACAATACTGCTTCTCCATCTAAATCCCTTTACTTAAGGTAATAGATTGAAAGATGTCCACAGGCAGGTGCAGTGGTGACAGATGAAGTGAGTAGCAAAGGCCAAAATAATTAGGAGCAAACAATGACAGCTAGGAAAGCTAACATTTTTTTTGTCCACAGCAGTACTTACTCATTTTAATGTAAACTTTGAATAACAATCAGCAGCTATTAGATTAATATGGCTTCATGACTCAGAGGGATAAATCCCAAAACATGGCCCAGATGATGTGAGATTGATAAACATCCCATTAACTGAGTGCCAGTGAGGAGCCAGGAGGGAGGAGCAGTAGTGGTCAATGCTGAATTGCTCATCCTTGTGGTGGGGGTGGGGGGAGAGCTCAGACCATCAGCACTATCAGCACTTAATGTAGAGAAAAATGTAGACATACTGAATGGTCTGAGAATGTGCACTTGACTATCCTAAGCCACATTTATGTGATATCCTTCATGTGTAGAAATGTGCAAGTCCAGCGGAGGGCATTGCAGGCCCTTGTGTCTATTAGTGTATACATTTGCCTCTTGAGGAAGGGTTAGGACAAACAGATGAAATCTTCTGATGGTTGATTAGATGATGGCCTTCCACAAGTGACTGTCACTCCAAAAGGAACCAAAAGAGGCATATGATCCTAAGATGGCTGATGCCTGGTAAACAATGAAAGATGCAAACAGTGTAAAAATCAGTTGTTAATAGCTACTCAAGCATAACCAAATTCAGTACAAGGGCAAAGGACAACTGTACATTGTCTTTGTTATGCAAATTATCTCTGCAAGACAATATCAGAGTGCAAACTCCCCTGCCATGAACAGGTGTTGATTTTGTGGGGACATGGATGTAATTCTTGGCTAGGCTTATAAGGGCCTCCAGGCCAGTTGCCTAGTATCGCCCTATGAACCTATGAACCTATGACAGAACATCTTGATTTATCTAGTTATGCTGAAGAATTAATAAAATATGTCTGTCATCATCCCTACTGTATCATTCCCAGCAGATGGCACAAAAAGTGAACTTTTTTTAAAACAGTAAATCATTGTTAGAATATGTCTGACCATAACACACCACAGGTAACTGTGCATAGCTCGTCTGTAAAAATACATTATACACAACCTAAGTGATCTACTCGAGATTTACTGGATGAACTTGAGATCTTCATATTCTGCAAATATCTAAGCAAAGAAGAACCATGGGATACAGAATCCTAGGGGTTAATCCTAGTAAGTTTCCAACATTAGAAAGGATAGCAGTTGTAGGTTACCATAAAAATTCTGCACCCTTCCAATCAATTCACTCTACCAGACCAGAAGAAAAGAAAGACATCAATAAGTAGCCTGTTTTATTGCTTATTTGTAGTAGTTATTGCTTATTTTAGATATTTATAGCAATTTTATTGTATACTGCATACTTGTGCTGTATTTCATAGCTAATGGCTCACTTGTGATAAACATTTCTGTAGTGTTTTCTGCCTAAAATAGTTTAGGTGGTAGCTGTAATATTGTCCATATTCCTGACTGTACTTGTGATAAACATTTCTGCAGTGTGTTCTGCCTGAAATAGTTTAGGTAGTAGCTGTAATATTCTCCATATTCCTGATTGCGTTGTGGGCCTAGTTGTTTGTTAGAGGCTGTTTTCTAAGCTCATTCTCCAGGCCATCACAGCAAAGACTATCCCCCATTTTAGTGAGAGTTTAGTGTTTATGGTCATTGAAGAGTTGGGTTGCCAGGGCTATGGCTTGGAGAAAGCACCTCATTGGTCTTTTGAACATTTTTTAAAGCTGTTTCAGGTTTTAACTTTCTGCTAAGAAGTTAACTTGAGTGTTTCAGCCATTACACACAGCACTATCTGAGGAGGAGCAGCTGATCTGCGATATATATATCAATAAGTAGCCTGTTTTATTGCTTATTTGTAGTAGTCATTGCTTATTTTAGATATTTATAGCAATTGTATTGTATACTACATACTTGTACTGTATTTCATAGCTACTGGCTCACCTGTGATAAACATTTCTGTAGTGTTTTCTCCCACCCACCCTCCCTATTGGCATCGTATACACCTGCTGGCCTTGCAATTGCCTGGCCCTAATCTAATTTTGATTTTGGACACTGCTCCCAGTCTAGTGTCATTAGCACATTCTACATAATACAGAGATAATCTCCTTCTGTTCCTCCTTTCTCCCTTTCTAGAAAAAAAAATGTCTGAATATTCTTGTGTTCTGACTGAGCTTCTCAAATATTTTGGAAATATAGAGTATACTTTAGTGCATTTATTAAAACTGTATTTGCCTTAATATTGCTACAACTCAAGTGCTCAAAGTGGCACTGCATCTGAATTGTTTTAGTGTGTTTTAGCTGCTTTTCTGTATATATAGACTTTTCTGTATATGTAGACTAGCTACTTATTCTACTGTATTACTGCCTCTTAAATTGTTTTTCAGTTGTGCACTTGCCTTGCATCATTTAAAAAGTTTTAAATTGCTAATTTTGTAGAGTTTTATTTGTATTTACTGTTTAGGGCTACACACTCAAGTGTGTTAGCCTTTTCTGTGTTTATTTAGTGTATTATTGCATTGTTTAGCCTGTTTTAACCAAAAAAAAAACTATCTTGTTTGCTCGTCTCCTGCCTTTCCTAGCTAGTATAGTCCAGATCCCAGAATTTAATGGTTTCAGGACTTTATTTTCTGTGTTCAGAGCTATCCAGACTTTGCTGTGGTAGAGGGAAGTCCTACTGCTTACCAGTGGGAGTGGTGAGCATTGTACTGCCTGTCTGACACTAGAGGAGTGGTTTCCAGCTCTGAAATTGTAATTTTAGCCATTTTGGACTGATTTCTATCCCTTTCAACTTTCTGGATTAAAAATGCACATGTCTGTGCATTTTTCACATTGTGCAGCACAGCCAGGCTATGGTTAAACTATTCCAGGCACCAGAAATTCTGCTCTTCAAATTCTCCCTTAGAACTAGCAGGTTTCTCAGTAGTAGCACTAAAATATGAACCCCTGTGACTAGCACTTGCTCTAGAACCTGCAGGAAAGCACTAGGAAGCCTTAAACTGATACAAGCACTCAACTCTCCTTGTTAATAAGGATAAATTAATCGTAGGCACCAAACAGCCTATAACTGCAAAGTACCTTGGAAAGGTAAGGGAAAATAGCTCTTGTACTTTACAAAAAAGCACATAAACAGGCATGTCCAAGGGTCAGTTTCTGGTGATTTCTCCTGTCCACCTGGTGAATCTGGGCAGGCAATGCAGCAACTGCCTCATGTACACAGACAACCCTCTCCTCCTACCACCCAACACTACAACCTGCGAGAGATGCACTTACATAGCCAAACTGGAAGCAAAGCTCTCTCCAGCCAAGATTGTGCTAGACAGTCAAGAGGAAAAGGTTAACACATGCACTACACTTCAAGCAACACATAGCCCTTCAAAACCCACCATCAACACCCACACATAGCAACACCAAACCCACATATGCGGAGGCCCTTAACATTAACCTGCCCAAGCAACAAGGAACTCCGAAGCTGAAACGCAAACACCAGTCACAACCAAAGTGACATATAGCTCACAACATCAGTGTGCCACCCAACAACAGCCCATAAGGCAAGTCAATGTACCCAACACTATAGTCATAGGTGACTCTATAGTCAGGCACACTGATGTTCCACTCACCAGGCTGAACAAGGGGAAAATTACAGTCAGCTGCCTGTCGGGTGCCAGGATCACCACATAATGCACGCACTCAAGTCACTCCACAACAAGTACAAATATGACTCTGTCATTGTCCATGTTGGAGTGAATGACTTGAGACATACCTCCCTGGACTACATGAAAAGAGACATGGAAGAGCTCTCGGATCATGTAGCCTAGGCAGGTATGACCTTAGCCGTGAGTAGCATCCTGCTATCCCCCAAAATCTTACCACAGTATAAGGACAAAATGATTGACTTCAACAATTGGCTATGCTTCTGGTGTCATTCAAAGGGGATCCAGTATCTGCCTGCTTGGGATGACATGATCGACAAACCATGATGTTTTGCCAGAGATGGTCTGCACCTGTCACCCCTGGGATTCAGGTTACTGGCTAAAGCTCTCGCCACCCCCATAGTGGCTTTTTTAGGCAAGGTTTAAAGGACAAAACCACCACCATAACAGATACAAGCATGCAAAATCTGATGGTAATGCTACTAAATGCTGGAAGTCTAAACTTCAAAATGCACTCTCTCGAGACACTCTTAAAAATGGAGAACATCGATATCTGTGCAGTAACTGAGACCTGGTTCAAGACTCCAGATTGCACCCCTGCAATACCAGGCTACAACTCTTACCACACTTTTCAGCCACCAAACCCAAGACTAAAACATTAAAGGTGGAGGAGTGTCTATATTCACCAAGGATATTCACACCTCCAGACTAGTAGCCCAACACAATGCATCTGAAATTCTCCAGGTGCAGCTAACACTAGGTAAGACTGTAATCCAAACTGTAGCTTGCTACAGATCCCCCAACATGCCACAAGATTCTCACTACACCTTTTTAAACATACTGGACAATATTAAGATACAACCAAACACCCTAATACTGGATGATTTTAACTACCCTGCCATTAACTGAGAAAACTACTCGGGTACTAACACCTTTTCCCAACGGTTCTTGGGATTCATAAATTCCAACGCCCTGGATCAACTAATCCATTGTCCCAAAAGGGGCTCCAATATCCTAGACCTGGTCATTACCAACATGGCAGATAGATGCTCCACACCAGTGGTCACCCCCTCATCGGTCAGTTCTGACCATAAGCAAATCACCCTTGACATCCACATCCCATCCCCACCCCCCAGTAAGGAAACCCCTGTAAAAAACTTCTCCAAAGCCAACTTCATGCTACTCAAGTCAGAAGTGATAAACATCATGACACTCATACAGATGGGATCTGAAAGTTGGACTGATGAATCTTACACTAAGGCAGTGTACGAGCACATCCACTCGTGCATAAATCGTGCCATTCCAAATAGAACCAAGACGCTCTCCTCCAAAAAAAGGAAGCCAATCTGGTGGTCCCCTACCATAAACAAACTATACAACAGAAGAAAGAAACTGTTGCAGTAAAGAGGAAAATCCCAGGATGCAAAAAACTCCCTTACCAGCCTCAGTAAGAAGCTGAGATCCCACATAAAATCCTCCAAAGCTAGTTACAAAAATAAAATTGTCAAAAATTCCAAAGACAACCACAAGGCATTCTATAGTTATGTCAAGAATCTAAATGGCAATGCTCAGATATGCTCTGAGCTACAACAGAATGTCATTAAATATACTGATCCCAGGGATATTGCCACTATCCTGGCAGATCGATTTAGTGCAAACTTCACCCCCCTTTCACCCCCTAAAGGGCCCATCTCAATACCAGAAGACTGCCAAATTCCAATAATCATGGCCACACAGGTAGAAACCGCACTCTCCAAAGCTAAGAATACAGCATCCATGGGACCAGATGACATCCCGGGCTGTGTACTACATAAACTACAAAATTAACTGGCACCTCACCTAAATGTCATGTTTAATCATAGCCTCACCTCAGGCTTCGTGCCCACTGAGTGGCGCACAGCTACAGTTATCCCACTACACAAGAGGGGATTCTACTTGGATCCTGGGAACTATCGTCCCATCAGTCTGACGAGCCTGATCTGCAAGGGCATGGAACGCATTATCATGGAACTTATAAACAAGGACATTAGCAACCTTCAAACACTGGACCCCACCTATTTTGGGTTCGTGAAGGGATGATCTTGTCTCCTGAACCTGATTGACTTCTTTGAATCAGTCTCCAGAGCTGTGGATGAGGGTAAGGTGGTCCACACAGCCTATCTGGACCTTGTCAAGGCCTTTAACATCATCCCCCACTCTGAAATCATAGATAAACTTACTAAGCTGGGCATAAATCCCTGCATCACTCGATGGGTTGCCAACTGGCTTACTGACAGAACCCAGACTGGAAAAGTACTCGACTCCAATTCCAGCTCCAGACAAGTGATGAGTGGAGTACCTCAGGGTTCAGTCCTGGGACCGCTCTTGTTTGGCATCTACTTCTCTGACATACAGGCCAACACTAAGGGACTCTGGCTAACAAAGTTCGCAGATGACTGCAAACTGGGAGCCATTACTGAATCCCCAAATTATATGGATATTCTACAAAAGGGTCTTACAGAAACAGATGCTTGGTGCCAGAGCCATGGGCTCAAGCTTAATGTCAAGAAATGTATAGCTCTGTGGTCTTGCTAGTCTGTGGTTGAGAGCTCAGCCTCCAGTTTGGCCGTATAGTTGCATCTCTCGCATGTATTTGTGTTGTGTATAGTTATCCCCTTTGGGAAAAAACATGTATCCATGAATTACCACATAGGTGGCAGTACACTAAACACAGAACATGTGATGAGAGACTTAGTGACACAGGTGGACAGTAGTCTCACCTTAGATAACCACATTGCTACACCTCATCACTAAGGGCTTTTCATCCAGAAAAAAGGAGGTCATTGTCCCACTGTACTTATCCCTCATTAGACCCATTATAGAGTACAATGGCCCATTTAGTATGTACCTCACAAGACATCTGCAACAGCTGGAAAGACTTCAAAAATATCTCACTAAAAGAATCAAAAGCCTAAAGCAGATGCCCTATACTGACCGTCAAAAAAACTCCAGCTATACTTTGTGGCATATCATCTACTCAGAGATGATCTCTGCTTAACATACAAGGCCATGTCAAACCCTAAGCTGTTGGACATGCCCCACTTAAAGAAATCCCAATCGCTCAGAGCCACACGCTCCAGAGATCTAAACCTTGTCATCACAATTAACAAAACATGCTGGAGGGATAGGTTCCTGACCCAGAGACTCCCCATACTCTGGAATAGACTGCCCATACATGTCAAGCAGAGCACCTCCTTGGGTCTCTTCAAAAGGAACCTTGACGATTGGATGGGAGATAAGAAATTAACCCCAGGGATCACGTCAGTCGCCCTGCTAGACAGGAGTCCAGGGAAGTAAATATTGTGGGAAAAAATATCCAGGGAATTGTTATGGCTAGGCTTGTATAGGCCCTAGGGCCAATAGCCTAGTATCAACCTATGAACCTATGAAAATGTACCCCAGAAGGTGTTTACTGGGAATGCACAAAATCACATAGAAATATTCATCAGGAAATGGTCACTGCAGCCTGTATTGCAGTTCACCTGTGATCAATTCCTCACAATCCCACTAGATCTGTTCAGAATCTTACACTCCACAGCCTGTTTTTTCTTTTCCCAATTGTAATTCACTTGGTTTACTGCAAACTTTCGGAGACCTCTCTAGATAACTGGATATTTCAATTAATTACTGTTTTTTCCTCCTCCTTCAAGCAGCATGCTCTGCACTGAAAGCCACTGCACAACTTGCATGACACTTCTGTAGCAGACATATATGATTGCTTGTTTGAGAATACTGACATAGTCATATAAGAATGTCTGAAGTACTCACTTTAAATGAGTTTCTAAGCTTTATTCTAAAAACTAACTGGCAAAGCAAAACTTATTACATGAAACACCACAGCTGCTCATAGCTGGACTAGAAGCTAGACTATAGCTGAACTAGAAGCTAGAATTTATACAAATCATTTCAAAGTATAATTAAGTATGGCTAATACTTACAGAGAGCAAAACAATTTTTATGTTACTTTTCCAACTAAATCACTGTGCAGTTGCTTATCTTCTTGTACAAACAGTCTCTATGACTAATAGATCATATTTAATTTCTTAAATAGTATGTTATCTTTAGGTAACCCCTTTACATTAAAGGAAAACTCTGCCCTCTCCTACAGTTTCACTCAATCCTTAGGTTTCTTTTCTCCCTACAATATGGTTCCAGTATTTTGTAGGTAATATAAACCTGCTTGTACTTTATAAAACTTTCATTTCCTTGCATTGGAATCAAAGGAAGGGAGAACCCACCTACTTTTTTTTAAACTTAATTCCTCACATACTTTGCAGAGGAATTTGTGTCCACCTGCATGACATATCATAGACACAGATAAATCTGTAGTTTACCCTGTCAGGTACAGCTGTCAGTCCTAGATGGGCAATTAATCCTGCTAATGTCAGGAACATGGCAGCTGATAAAAAAAAAAAAAAAAGACAGAAAGCTGTGGAACTGTTTTCCACTGTTTTCATTGCAGAGAGGAGGAGAACGTAACACTCCCCATTCATAGAAAAACAAAGTAATTAGATCAGTCGGGGTTTAAAGGCAGTTGTCACCTCTTCTGACAAATTTACATAAGCAGAAACACAGTACTGAAATGCTATGCTTTAAATGTTGGTTATTTATAACAGTTTATATGTTAAGATAATTTAAACGTAGTATCAAAGATTTCTGTGACATTTAAAAAAAAGTCAGAAAATATTTTTCTTGTAAAGTATCAACACATTTACCATTTTTAAGTCCCCTCCCCCAGACAGAACTGCATAAAGAGAGACAAGTGGCAGCCTTATCAACTAGGTGCACTGATAATGTTTATAAAAATGTCTTTTATGCTTTTTTATGACATCCTCCCAGAGGGGGATACATATCTGGTACATGCAGATCCATGGTAAGAGGTTCCCATTTACTTTGAGTCAGTCCTTACATTGTTAGAGTTCATAACCATTTTGTGGTCCACAAAGGAAATGTGACCATTGATGGCAACCATAATATTCAGATGAATTTACAGTTTACTTTAACGTATGTTTACTATGTGCTCTTGTATTAAAAACATTAAGAAAAGGAAATCAGAAGTACTTAACTGGGTTTAAATGTGCACGCATGCGCACACACACACACACACACACACACACACACACACACACACACACACACACACACACACACACACACACACACACACACACACACACACACACACACACACACACACACGTGTACATTTAAACACAGTACTGCATTACACATATAGTATTTTACATGCTACATGCATTTTTATACACACACACACAGATATATGTATATCTATGTATATCTATCTATATATATCTAGATATCAGGACTGGCCTTAGGTCAACAGGTGCCCCAGGCAAAAGGGCTTCACAACACCCCTCACACACCACCCAATGCCCCCATCCTGGTCTACCTACATCAAATAAATACTGGAAAAGGGCCCCTGCTAGAGCAGTGGCTTAGGTGGCCACCTAGTTGGCCTATGCCTAAGGCCAGCTATGCTATTTCTCTCTCTCTCTCTATACATATATATATATATATATATATATATATATATATATGTGTGTGTGTGTGTGTGTGTGTGTGTGTGTGTGTGTGTGTGTGTGTGTGTGTGTGTGTGTGTGTGTGTGTGTGTGTGTGTGTGTGTGTGTGTGTGTGTGTAGACCACATATACAGTTACACAAAATTTTCGGTTTGATTTGTTTTTCTTTAAAGTACATGAAGTACACACACAGGGACATAATCTAGTTCTCCATTATACACACATACACACGCACTCATATATTTTTGTATATATCTACTTTATATATATATATATATATATATATATATATATATATATATATATATATATATATATATATATATATATATATATCTACACACACACACACACACACACACACACACACACACACATATATATGTGTGTGTGTGTGTGTGTGTGTGTGTGTGTGTGTGTGTGTGTGTATGTGTGTGTGTGTATATATATATATATATATATATATATATATATATACATAGAGAGAGAGAGAGATACACACAGATAGACAGATATGTATGTGTGTGTTTGTGTGTGCATGTGTGTGCGTGTGCATGTGTGTGTGCGTGTGTGTGCACGTGTGTATGCTATATGGGTGCATACAATTCATTATTCATGCAGTTTGATTGCTATTGTATGAATGTAAATTTGCCTGTGTCACAAGTGATATTTCAATAAAGGTGTTTTAAAAAACATGTATAAATAAACATCCCCTATTCTAAAAAAAAAAAAAAAAAAAAAAAAAAAGAAACAAAAATATTTACATTCTAGTAAATGTTGCTTAATGTTTTACTTATTCACTGTCACACATCGGCTATGTGTTCACGTGCAGTCTTTGTCAATGTGTTTATGTCAGTATTTTTTCCATTGTGTTGCTGAGTGCATTTATTACTTGTTATTATCTTTGTCAATGTAGCCCAAGTCATGGCTGAAAATGTTCCTGGGACCATTTTATTTTCTTGGTTACCAAAGTATAAATAAACATGAAATATAGAAAGGGGGAGTGAACATGACAAAAATAATTAAGAGAACTAGTAAAGCATTTTAATTCTGCATCATTCATGAGAGAGAAAATAACTTTCCACTGAAGCATTGGAAAGTAGTAGTCTTAGTTTGGAGTCCTGCTAATTGTCATCTATAAACGTACAGCAAGGATCATTTAGTGTAGTGAGAGTTTTCACATCGCTGCATGAGAATGTGAGGGGAGGTTTGTCAATTCTTTTAGAACTACAAAATAATCCATTTACAAAAGCCTGCTATTTATCTACTTTCTTTTGCTGGAAGTAGCTAACATTTGTTTATACCATAGAGGAAGTTCTGACAGACAAAAATGAGACTCATTCTGAGAGCCATTGAAATAGCTCAGTTACACAAAGTGTGTTAGATGACAGAGTTACACAGTCCTGCCATTCTACCTTAATGGCATGAAGAAACAACACCATTGCCTTATGTCTAGCATGACTCATGTAAAGAGGATTTGAAATGCATTCTGGGAAGAAGGAATGAAAGCAAGAAAATAAGATCACTTTACCAAGGCAGGCCCCATCATCTGCCATTTTGAGGGAAACACATTAAAATTATAAAAGAAGCACATGGAGTGATTTTGAGGCATTAAAATAATTCATAAAACAAATAAAAGAAAAAAAAAAACAAGTTGTTTCAGTTATAAGGTAGAGTTTTCCTGTAATCACTTAATTTTATCTCCCTTATTATCCCTTTGAAGCAAGGGGTTGGCATGGATAGCATGAAAACCTGCTTACATAAGTGACATGTCTACACGGTATCCCTAGACATAAATGGCTTGCCTTCCTTTGATCAATAACTCACTTTGTTTAGTTAGTTCACTATGTGTGAATGTGGTTGAATGATCATTTTGTCAAGCACACTTTTTGATGAGTGCTGAAGGTATTAAATAAAGTTAAGTGCAATGTGTGAAGGTAAGGTAAGTGTGGGAAATTTTGGAATTATGAATAAGAGTCTGTATGTGCACTTTTGGGCGGCCACGGTGGTGCAGTGGTTAGCATTTCTGCCTCACAGCAAGAGGTTCTCCGGTTCTGGCTGGGTGCCTTCTGTCTCCCACATCCCAAAGACATGCTGCAGGTGGATTGGACACTCTAAATTGGCCCTGGCAACTCGACACCGTAAAACTCCACTGCCATTCAATGTGCGGACAAGGTGATCCCAGAAAAGCCGAAAGAAGAAGAAGAAGTCTATATGTGCACTTTTAAGTTAGGGATAGAGTAAGGTTTAGATAAGGGGATAGATTTAGTGTTGTGCAAGTGTGCTGATGTATGCATTGTATGTATGGCTGTCATGTCTAGAGGTAGTGTTATAGGAAGTTTTTTTCTAAGTTAAGGTTTAGGGTTGGGATAAGAGGCAAGAAGCATGGTTAGAATTATTGTTAGCATCCATTAGTAAGGAGGAGGGCTGAAATAAAGCATTAAAAATAGAGATGCATTTTTGCATTTCTAAAAGCACAGTTATCACAAACACTACATTTAAAATACTCTTCATTTGGCAGTTTTGCACAAATTATTAAAAGTATAAGTTGTTAATGAGCTACTTCATGTGGTACATGGTTTAATTCCTTCAGCTTTCATTACCTGCTGTGTGATGTTGAGCAAGTCAGTTAACCAGATATCACTTTGCAGCAATTGAGAATTGGCACTAGGCATCTTAATGGTCTCCTGGAATGCAGGCCTAGTAACTACCTATGAATCCATTGACCAGTAAATGCTCAAAAAGTATACAAAGCACTAGGATCTCCTGTAAATACAAATACATTTTACTGTTTTACTACCAGACTGGTAGATTTTAAAGCAAGATAGTTCATAGTGTAAGAATAACTAAACAAGTGAATTCTGTATCACTGAAATCTTTTATGTTTATGCAAAAACAATTATAAAAAGAATATATTTAATGAGACCAAAAAGTATATTATTATACAGGAATTAAACATATCCTTAGATAGCTTCCAACATTTCTTGTGATACTTATGTGTATAGTTTAAAAACAAACAAACAAAAAAAAAAAAAACTTGGAGTTCCCTCTACAAATGTATCATCTTAATTTACGAAAATAAACAGTGATGGAATTGAGTGATTTTGCTGCTTTCTTTCTTTATTTATTTAACATTTGTTTACTGGGAAAGTCCAACTGTGACAGAGCCCATTTTTCAGTGAAGTTCTGGGGAGAAACGACCCAGATGCGTGTCTTTGATATAAACAGTTACCTCAAGAATGTAAATCTGACACTGCTTTAGAAGGAATGTTCATGATCATACCTCTCAACCTCTTAGAGCAAGAAATCTGGAAAAAGCCATAAATAAAAGTGAGACAAAGGCCCAAAAATAGAGACAGTTTTAAATATTGCTCTTACAAACTTAGAAAATTGATAGAATACAGGTTTTACATTAGCATGACTTTTCTGAATGGTATGAAGTCTAAAACTCAAATGTCTGTCATTATTTTTAACTTTGATCTTTAATGAATTGGCACTAATTTGCCAGAAAATCCCAATTTTATGAAAAATGGACCAAAAATATGAGGCAAAAATCTGTACATTCTGTGAAAATATGTACAGTTGAGAGATATGTTCATGATAAAGTTATATTTTCTACCAAGTCTTCCATTTTCAATTAAAACAAAAAAGGTCATCTGCACAGCCCTAAACTCTGAAAAATTCCATCAAGGCAGCTTCATCTTATAACAAAAGTGAATGATTCACCTATATCTCAGTCACAAATACAAAAATAATTTCTGAAATAAATGTGAGCATAACATATTATCAGTCCTTATAATGAAACCAAAAAGAAAGAAGCACTGGAAACTCAGGCAAAAAAAGTTTTATTTAAAAATGCCAGACTCCTCCCTTTATTTGTTTATACCCAGTCTACATATTATGATTATTCAGTATAAGTTCTTAAAAGGAAAAGACATGACTAATTATTAGAGAAAATCCAAATTAAATCTACAAAAAATGAGAATTGTAACATATTATGCCAGACTGCCAACTGGTATCTGGTGTCACTTTCAAAATAATACTTCTGCAGAATTATTTATTTCACAGTACAGTGCCGAATGGGTTCCCTATTAAAACCGCAAAGGTCCACTTACCCAAATACGGAATAGTCGACACATATTCATCGAAAGGTGAAAACACCTATCGTCCTGAAGCACAAAATCCAAAATGTCGAATCATCATGGCTGGCCCTTCTGCGGTATAGCTCCATAAGGTAAGTGTGTGATAGTTATGGACCTTAGGGTTAGGGTGCGGGTTAAGGTAAGTGCATAGATGGTAATGTATGTGAGGTTTAGTGTAGGGTTGGAAGTAGGATTTTGATAAGTGTATGTGTGTGGATTATTTATTTTGTTTGGGTATAGCTTCTTAGGTAAGTGTGTGATAGTTACAGACCTTAGGGTTAGGGTGCGGGTTAAGGTAAGTGCATAGATGGTAGTATATGCAAGATTTAGTTTGGGGTTAGAAGTAGGGTTTAGTTTAGGTATAGAAGTAGGGTTTTGGTAAGTGTATATATGTGGTATATTTATTTTGTTTGGGTAGGTAGTATGTAGTGGGCAGTGACGGTTCAAGTTTTTGAATTTCACAGTTTAGGGCGTTCGGTGTATTCGTGGTTCGCGTAATATGTGTCGGTGTTTATGTATTCGGTGAATAGGACTTTCACGGTTCTAATATCGACCCTGCCGAATGTTGAGTAAGCAGGAGTTAGAGGGTAGTGATAGAAGTGTGTGGATAAGATTCATCTGAACCGATCAGTAAAAAGGATTTCAAAAAGTAAGTGAAGTGTAAAGCTTTTAATAGAAATTAAAATACTTAGAAAAAATAATCATTGTCTTCAAAAATTTCATACAGACTTATTCAGAGTCAAAACACATGTTCGAAACAAAGTTAAACTGAAAGAACTTTATATAACACAAACCAGGAAATAGTGAAACAGTTGTTGCATTGGTCAGTCTATATATTTGATAGCCTGAGACTTACCTAGTGAGGTATTAAGTAAGTAATGTAAAAGTATTTCAAAATAAATAAATACATTAATACTTAAAGTAAAATAAAAAAAATTGTATAGCACTACTAATGAACACAGTTTGACAGGTTAAGAGGTAACTACTAAGCTAATTAAAATCATACCCTGTACCTTGTGCCTCTGATGTAAGCACCTTAACCATTATGCCAAACCTGAATCATAGATCAACTAATTATTTATGAAACAGCTAAATATTTTGTTAAAAGGGACACAATGGTCCCTATGCCAGTTGTTAGGCTTCTATAACGTATTTTAGAATGCTGTTATTTGATATCTAGTCCGCAGCAATAGAATGTGAATCATAAAAGGTTATGGGAAGAGCTTTCATATGTATTCATACCTTGACAGTTAAAATCACAGTAGCTAGACAGACTCATGCATTTTAATTTTATGTTGACCTGAGATCATCTATACTGTAAGATACATTCCAGTAATACCATAGAGTCAGTAGTTATGAAAATAACCAAAAATAATATTTTACTATAGAGGTAAAGGTATGTTACGTGTGATTTCTTAATTCTAAGCAGTTTATTGACATTAAAATAGAGGTATTACATTAACTAAGTGTTCACATTTAAGCTGATTTAATAGTAAATGTAAACCATGCATTGAGGAATGCAACTATAAAACCTACTGAATGCTAAAAAATGAAGTGCATGCAATTAATTAACCTTCTTGTTTAGTATAAATTTAATTCAGTACTTAGTAGACATTTTGATGAATATGGGGTACAAATGGATCAACATAAAAGCTACATTCTCATCTTAGAATAAAACTTAAAATTTTAATGTTGAAATCACCCTAGATAATAAGACCTAAGTTTCACACCAACCAGTATGTGTATTTATTTATAAAAGATGATAATTTTTTAAAACTGTCTACAAACAAAAATACATATATTCTATAAGATCCTTTTCTAAATCAGAAAAGACTTTGTCCCTGATTCCAAAAGATTTGCTCTCAAGGTAAGTGACCACTTAAACTGAGAGCAGGTAGGAATCTGGTCCCCATAGTAAGCTTATTAATTGATAGACATTACTCTGCAGTAAGTCACTTACACTGAAAACATAGGGTCCAAATGGAGAGACGATAAGTCAGCAAGTAAGGGGTAGTATTGCTGAAATTGAATTCATCCTCAATCCTTGGTGAGCACCTTCAAGAGGTGGACCCTGTTTTTCATGAAATCTCACCAAGACGACACTGATATATAGACTTATATTTGTATAGCATATATCATGGACAGAAGTAGGTCAAAGACAAAAAAAAAAGCTGGGTTCAAAAGACCCAGGACAAAAAAGTGCCTAGTCCTGGTAGGCACAATGGTGCCAGGACTGAAAAGTTGATTGTGTAGAATCCTCAAAATACGGAAACATTCCTACAATGGGGCCAGACCAGGCCCAAGGGGAGGATGCCCCCCCCCCCGTTGTAGAAGGAAGTATTAGTCCACAAAAATCACAAGAACTGATAGGCCAAAGAAGAGCCATAAAGACAATAAAGTGGACTATTGAGGATAAGAGAGAAATTATGCATTGTTTACTATTATGCAAAAAGCCCAGAATTTCCAGACACAAGATATGCAAAATGATTAAGAGAAAAATTAGAGGAAAGAAAAATACTTCCACGAGAAAAAGTTTCATAAGTTTAAAATAAAAATGTGTGTTCATTAATATAACAGATTTGTGAAAAACAGTATATAGATCAGGAAACTTTGATCTGTTTGGAAAAAAGCATCAGAGGAAGTAAGAAAATATAAACAACAAAGCCTAGAGATATTTGAAAAGTATTAAAAAGAAATATCGTATGGGAAAGAAAGAATGATAACTGATATGGTACAATATTTATGCAAAGGAGAAAGCCAAATTAATCAATATAAAGAAGGCAGCCCCAAATATATTTGAAGATAAATACAGACAAAGGCATCCAGATATGGAAAATTTTACAATAAAAAATAATATCACAAAGAGGGAATGTAGAAAAGAAGATTAGTAAAGTGAAAGTTAAAAAAAATAGAAGCTGAAGCTATGGAGTTCCTGCAAAGTGAAGGATTTGGTGTAGAAGGTCTAACACAGGTTACATCACAGCATGATGAAGTGAGTCCCCAATGTAAGGAGAAGCTGGAAGATCAGGAGACATCTGAAGAAGAAACATGGACATGGGAAAGAAAATAAGATTTAATATGGTGTAATAGTTGTGCAAAGGAGAAAGCAAAACTAACCAATTCAAAAAGAGCAGCACCAAAGATATTTGAAGAGAAATGCAGGCAAAGGAATCAGGACATGGAAAACTTTACAATACAAAAATAAGAAGACAAAGAGGAAAAGTAGATTAGTAATTGAAAAGTTAAAGAAATAGAAACTGAGGTTATGGGGTATCTGCGAAATGAAGGAGTTGGTGTAGAAAATCTAATTCAGAAAGCAACACAACAGGAAGAGCAATGGATGTCCAAACTCAGGGGAAAGCAGTCGAACAGGAAGCAATTGGTCAGGTGCCATATGAAGATAGCTTGGAGCCTTCCACAGGAAACTAGTATAAATGTTCACTTGAAGCTAGACAGTAAGGGAAGGAACAGGAAACTGTTGAAACTCTGATGCAGTCAATGTTGAGGAGTAATAGGCCAGTGACTTCCCATATGACAGAGCAATGGATGACACAAGATGAAATTGAAGAGAATATGCCACAGGAAGATGTATAGAGCTTTCTATACAATGCCCACAGGAAATGGAAAACAAAGGATGTGCCCTTAGCTTGGAAGAAAATGAGCTAAGAGAAGAGTTGCATGATTTAATAGACATAGATAGATATATTAAGATCAATGAAAGAAATAGACTTCAGAAGGTCAATAAAGCCAAAACAGTCAGAAGTCTGATAAAACAAATGAACACAGTAATTAGGACTGTTCATAGAGATCCATGTGATATAACAGAAGTAAACAGGATATATTACTGTGCAGCTAAATTAACAACTGATAAATTACTACCACAAAGACACAGGGTAGTGAGGGAAAGGAAGGGGAGAAACCAAATACCATCATGGAAGTATCGAATATAGAAAACTATAAAGCAGCTAAGACAAGAAGTGTCACTGTTAGAAGACTATAGAAGAGGGAACAGATCAACAAAAATATTAAGAAAATAGATGTGATAAAAGCAATGCATGGTATTAGAACAGACTAGGATCTATCATACACTATCGCAAATAAACTAAAAATTTCAGCACAAGCGGAAAAACTTAGAAGATATGCAGATAAATATAAAGGAAAAGTACAAAATAAGCAATTTATTGATGACCCCAAAAAGTTTTATAGAGAATTGGGAAACAAGGTAAAAGGAATTGAAAGACTACCAAAAAAGAAGAAGTATATACATTTTGGAGAAGTATCTATGAAGATCCTGTGGAACATAACAAAGATGCTAAATGGAAAGAAGAAGTAAAAGAAAGAATAAGAAGTTTAAAGGTACAGGCTTTGAAATGGGATGAAGTAACAACCAGAGAGATTGAAACAAAGTTAAGAAAAGCTTCTAATTGGAAAACTCCAGGCCCAGATGCAGTATCTAACTTTTGGTTAAAAGAATTAACATCTTTGCATGAAGATTTAGCCATGAGTAAGAACTATTTGTATGAACATCCCTTACAAATGCTACCCTAAAAATTATAGACCAATAACTTGCCTTCCGAAGACATATATATACAGGAATTGATGCTGATAGAGGTTATAGTCATTTAGAAGAAAACTCAATTATGGCAGAGATAGAATCCACATGGTCAGAATCGCAGGTGCCATGTCCGAATCCAAACCAGTTACAAGTGGCATCCCACAGGGCTCAGTTCTGGGACCTCTCTTGTTCAGTATATACTTCTCTGAGGTTCAGGCTAACACGGGGGGATTATGGCTGACAAAGTTCGCAGATGACTGCAAACTGGGGGCCATAATCGAATCTCCAGCTGACACAAGCATCCTCCAAAAGGGTCTCACAGAGACGGATGCTTGGTGCCAGAGCCACGGCCTCAAGCTAAATGCTAAAAAGTGCATAGTCATCCCCTTTGGGAAAAACAAGGTGCCCACAAATTACCACACAGGTGGTAATCCATTAAGTACGGAAGAAGTAATTAGAGATTTGGGGACAAACTTAAATAGTAATCTCTCCTTTGATAATCACGTTGCCAAAGTGGTTAGAAAGACCTTCTATATAGCCCACCTTATCATGAAGGAGTTCACATCTAGATCAAGAGAGGTCATTGTGCCCCTCTACTCATCACTCATCAGGCCCATAATTGAGTACAATGCCCCTTTTTGGATGTACCTTACCCGACACCTGCAGCAACTGGAAAGACCCCAAAAGTACCTCACCAAGAGGATCATGGGCTACAAACAGATGTCCTATGCAGCTCGACTAAAGAAACTCCAGCTTTACTCAGTTGCTTACCGCCTACTCAGAGGCGATCTATGCCTGATGTACAAAGCCATGTCAAACCCAGAATTAATGGACATGCTCCACCTCAAAAAATCCAAGTCTCTTAGAGCTACATGATCCAGGGACCTAAACCTCAGCACAAAAATAAATAGGACATGCTGGAGGGACAGATTCATTTCCCAGAGGCTCCCCTCACTCTGGAATAGAATCCCAATTCATATTAGACATAGCCCCTCGCTGACCCTCTTCAAGCGAAATCTGGATGCATGGATGGGAGATCACAAATTCACCCCTGGGATCTCTTCTGTGTCCCTGCTAGACAGAAGCACAGTAAACTAATCTTAAAAGGGTACCTTCTGTGACCTACTTTAAAGAAGCACAATAGGCTAATCTAATAGGGAGGTGGAAGCCAAATACACTCTGGCTAGGCTTATAAATGCCCTAGGGCAGATAGCCTAGTATCTACCTATGAACCTATGAACAAAAGGACAATAAAAGAAGGTCATATGGAACAAAGGATCATTTGTTGTTAAATAAAGTCATAGGTTCATAGGTTCATAGGTAGGTACTAGGCTATTGGCCCTAGGGCCTATATAAGCCTAGCTAAATGTACCCTGGCTTTCGCCACCCAAGAAAATTATTTTCCTGTGCCACTGTTGAGCAGGGCCACAGAAGTGATCCCCGGGGTGAATTTCTTATCTCCCATCCAATCATCAAGATTTTTCTTGAAGAGCGCTAATGAGGAACTTTGTTTACTATAGATAGGTAGTTTGTTCCAGAGTATGGGAAGTCTCTGGGATAGGAATCTATCCCTCCAGGATGTTCTGTTTATTGTGGTGACAAGATTTAGGTCCCTAGACCATGTAGCTCATAGGGATTGGGATTTCTTTAAGTGGAGCATGTCTAAAAGCTCTGGGTTTGACATAGCTTTGTGTGTTAGACAGAGATTGCATCTGTGTAGGCGATATGCAATGGAGTAAAGATGCAGTTTTTTGAGATGGTCTGCATAAGGCATCTGTTTGAGGCTGGTAATCCTCTTTGTGAGGTATTTCTGTGGCCTTTCCAGTTGTTGTAGATGTCTTGTGAGGTACATACCAAAAGGGGCATTGTACTCTATAATGGGTCTAATGAGTGACGAGTAGAGGTGAACAATGACCTCTTTTTTCCTGGATGAGAAACCTTTTGTGATGAAGTGTGCCACATAGAAGGATTTCCTGATACTGTGGCAATGTGATTATCAAAGGAGAGACTACTGTCCTCCTGTGTCCCAAGGACTCTTATCACACTTTCAGTGTTAAGTAGACTACCGCCTATGTGGTAGTTCATGGGTACTGAGTTTTTACCAAAAGGGATGACAATGCACTTTTTGGCATTGAGCTTGAGGCCATGGCTTTGACACCAGGCATCTGTCTCAGCAAGGCCCTTTTGTAGGATGTCCACAACTTTTTGAGTTTTGATTATGGATCCTAGTTTGCAGTCATCTGTGAACTTCATTAGCCAAAGACCTTCTGTGTTGGCCTGTACTTCAGAGAAGTAGATACCAAACAGGAGAGGACCCAGGACTGAACCCTGTGGTACTCCACTTGCCACTGGTCTGAAGTTGGATTTGGAGTCTGCTACTTTCACACTGTGGGTTCTGTCAGTGAGCCAGTTGGCAACCCATCTTATGACACAGGGATTTATACCTAGTTTAGTTAGTTTATCTATAATTCCAGAGTGGGGGATGGTGTCAAAAGCCTTGGAGAGATCTAGATAAGCTGTGTGAACCACCTTACCCTCATCTACGGCTTTGGTGACTGCTTCAAAGAAGTCTATCAGGTTTAGGAGACATGATCTGCCTTTTACAAACCCGAACTGGGTGGGGTCATAAGTTTGGAGATCTCCAATGTCATTGTTTACACGTTCCATGATGATACATTCCATAGCCTTGCAGACCAGGCTCATTAGGCTAATGGGGCAGTAGTTTCCGGGGTCTGTGGTGGCTCCCCCTTTGTGGAGTGGGATAACTGTTGCTGTGCACCATTCAGTGGGCACATAGCCTGAGGTGAGGCTATGATTGAACATGGTACTTAAGTGGGGTGCCAGTTCATTCTGTAGTTCATGTAGAACACAGCCTGAGATGTCGTTAGGTCCCATGGATGCTGTGTTCTTGGCTTTGGATCGTGTGTTTTTTACCTGTGCAGCCATGATTACAGGAACTTTGCATTCTTCTGGTATAGAGATGGGCCCTTATGGGATGACAGGGGGCTAAAGTTAGCACTGAACCTATCTGCCAGGATGTTGGCAATATCAGTTGGTTCTGTGTATTTAGTTCCATTGTGCTGTAACTCAGAGCAGATCTGAGTGTTGCCATTGAGATTATTGACATAGCTATAGAATGCTTTGTGGTTGTCTTTAGAGTCAGTGGCGATTTTGTTTTCATAACTAGCTTTGGAGGATTTTATGAGGGATCTCAGCTTCTTACTGAGGCTGACCAGGGAGTTTCTCCAATCATGGGATTTTACTCTTTTTTGCAACATTTTCTTTCTTCTGTTGTAGAGTTTGTTTATGGCAGGGGACCACCAGATTGGCTTCCTTTTTTGGAGTTTCTATTAGGGATTGCATGATTCATGCATTCATGTAACTGCTTATAAAGTGCATTTGTGTAGGATTCAGCAGTCATATCTGTATTGTCCATCAGCATGGGTGTCGTGAAGTTCGCCACTTCTGTCTTAAGAAACATGAAGTTAGCTTTGGAGACATTTTTTACTGTGGTTTCCCTAATGGGTGGTAGGGGAGGGATGTGGATGTCTAGGGTGATTAGCTTGTGGTCGGATCTGACAAACGAGGAACTGACCTCTGGTGTGGAGCACCAGTTGCCCATGTTGGTAATAACCAGGTCTAGGATATTGCTGCCCCTGGTGGGGGTGTGGATAAGTTGATCCATGGCATTGGAATTTATGAATTCCAGAAAACGTTGAGCACAAGAGTTGGTACATGAGTAGTTTTCACAGTTAATGGTAGGGTAGTTGAAATCGCCCATTATTAGGGTGTTAGGTTGTACCCTAATATTTTCCAGTGGACAATTGTAAAAAGGGGAAGAATCTAAGTATGGTGTGGATTGACTACAAAAAAAACATTTGATAGTATCTTACATTCATGGATAAAAAAGTGCTTAAAAATGTATAAGATACATCCTACACTGATCGACTACATTACAGTGACCATGAAACAGTGACAGACCACTTTGCAATTAAGCCAAGATAAAGGATAAATTATTATCCCTGGGATAAAAATTCAAAGGCGGATATTCCAAGGTGACTCTTTGTCACCACTGCTATTCTGCTTTGCCCATAACCCATTAAGCTGTCTACATAACAGCTTAGTCCATGGCTATAATTTGGCTCCTGGAAAACAAAAAAGTGTAAAGACACAGAAACGGCATAGCTCATTAGATTAGGAACTGAATTCACAACTGCAAGTTGTCAAAACCTTTTCAGATGATACAAGAATGTCATTTGGTCTTGACAAATGTGCAAAAGCAATCTTTAAAGCAGGAAAACTGCAGCACCAGGAAAACATCAGTTTGAGACAAGAATGTGATGTAAAAGAACTTAAGCAAGAAGGAGTGTATAAATACTTGGGAATTGATGAAGGGTCAACAAAAAAAAAACAACAAATGCGAAGAAAACTTAGTAAGGAATATTTCAGAAGACTTAATAATTCTGAAAACAGAACTGACATCTAGGAACAAAATCCAAGCTATAAACCAATTTGCTCTTCCTGTCCTTACTTAGTTTTGGAGTGATTGACTGTCCCCAAAACATGTTGTCTAGATTAGATAGGAAAATAAGAATGATGCTTCATGCTCACCAAATGATTTATAAAAATCACTGTATACCAAGATTATGTATTCCCCGTTCCGAAGGAGGGATGGGCTTCCTTGAAATTGATTACATGTATAGATCTGCAATCATGGGACTCCACACATATCTGCTGACCTCACAAGACTCAAATTTAGTGAACGTTTTGAAACATGAGAAGAATAAATCTAAGATTACTTCTCTGCTTAATCTAGCAGAAGCATATCAGCATCAAGCAGGAATGGAAATCAAACCAGAAGTAGAAAAAAAACAGGCAGAAACTGAATGTGAGAATGAGAAGGCAAGAAATGTGGAAAATACATAAATATAGATACAAGTATAGAAAACTTCTGGAAGACCCTCATGTTGATCAAGAATGATCACATGAATGGTTAAAGAGAGGTAAATTCAAACCAAGAGATGAAAGGATAATATTGGCAGTACAAGATAGTGGGCTGTGTACACATTGGTTTACAAAGTCCATTGAACATGAGGGAAAAACAGACAACTGTAGGTTTTGCAAAACAGGACTGGAAACAGTTGCACACCTTGTTGTTGGTTGCAACATACTAATGGCAGCATGACTGTATACTGAAAGGCATATTAATGTGGTGAGACTGCTGCACTGGGGAATGTGCAAACATTATGGTATTGAAGTAGCTGAAAAACACTGGAAACATGAGCTACAAAGCATCATAAAAAATGACGGTCTACATCATATGGGATCATCCATTACCAACAGTTCAAAAGATAGATGCTAGAAAAAAATGGATATAGTAGTCCAAGAAAAGAAGACAAAAGTAGCATTGATCATTAAAATTGCCACACCCAGTGATTACAGTGTCCTGCGTACAGGGAGACACAAAGTCATAAAATATTAGGATTTGCAAGCAGAAATGAGAGCAATTTGAAAGAAAAATACCCAGATAGTTCCAATTGTAGAAGGAGCAACAGGTCTTATAAAAAAAGTCTATAATCATATTTAGATATGCTACCAATCCATGTAACTCCTTACAAATTGTAGAAGGAGTCATTACTGGGCACATTGTGGGTGCTGCAAAGAGCACTTTTGCCTAACATCAAAGATTAAAACAATAATAATTGCATGAAATTTAATCACACATTGACTTAGGAATGGGGACCATTCCCGTCATGGTATTAGAAACCCTAAAGATTTGGAGAAATTAAAAAAAAACAAGAAAACCTTTATTTTGGAATCAGGGCAGACTTAAACTGAGAGCCCTTAACTTGCAGCAAAGAGATTTCTGTCTATATATTTGGAAAATATTGATACTAGTCCATACCAACAACATCTTACTACTGAAGGAAGTAAATAATAGAACTAAATTTAATTTGTTTCTTATATGAAATACAAACATTATATATTTTACAAAACAGAGAACAAAATATAATGCAGTGCTCTAATAAAATTTTACTACATGGAATCCAGGTAAAAACAAAACATTTAAATTAAATTACTGTAAGCTTTCAGTTAAAATAGTCCTCTGAAACTGTTCCATCTTAGAATAATATGCACTTACAACTATTGCATAAATAATACTGATGCCCAGTAAGGCTATACACTGAAGGTTTTATTAAAAGTTCTGATGAACGTCTGATGAAGTTTCAATAAGGGACAAAAGCACTATATATATATATATATATATATATATATATATATATATATATATATATGTCAAAGACAGTTGAAAACATTGACAGTACATGGTACAGTGCTAACATGGGTCCTGCAAGGGAAGTAAAGGATATGACATGATACTGTACCCATACTACATCCCCTTGCAGGACCCATGATATATATATATATATATATATATATATATATATATATATATATATTTTTTTTTTTTTTTTTAATTTTAGTTTTAAGTGGTTTTACCAAATAAAACAGTTTTTGCTCATGACCTTCTGCTTTGGATTTGTTTTGGTTTCGGAGCCTCTTGGATTTTGTGTTTTACCATGAATGTTTATTTAAATTTATTATATATTCATCTAACACTGTATATAGCTTTAGGTGCTTGCATGTGTTTATTTTTTTTATTATGTTTAACATATTTATGCAATTTTACTATTATTTTGATTTGCTAAAATTTTTGTGAACCATTTCACCAGTATTTTCTTGGTTAAAAATAGTTTATATGCTAAAGTACTGATTTTCTGAATTATTTTTACTTTCATCTTTCGAAGACCCGACAACGCAAAATAATTTAATATTCTACATAGTACATATATTATACTCCATATTAATTCACACAGAACTATTTCATGAGGTTTTAATCAGACATGATAGGTGATGTATTAGCTTACTAGACAATGCAGTGTTACTTTGCTTTTCCCGATATTCTATTGGCTCAGTTGTATAGAAGGGTAGAACCCTGATTATGACCCAGGCAACTAGGTTGGGGGAAGCATAAAGGAGTCGTATCCCCACATCAGTCCTGGGGTTATGGTGAGATGCATGTCCAGGGTTGCAAACTCCATAGTAATTCCCCAGGTAAAAAATATAGAAATCTATGAGGTATTTTTTGTAGGGAAGCAAGGTCTTCTGTGTGATTCCCTTACTTGTAAAATTGACTGAAAGCCTTGAGATATGCACATTGCATGCCTCCTTGAGAAATGCTTACTGGGCATGTGTTAGGAATTAGGACTTTTTGCAAAATCCCCAACCCTTTGCAGATGGCATCACCACTTTTAGTGCTTGCCTCACCCTGAATGGAATACACGAACAGAAGGCTTCTTGCCCCCCGATATACACACCTCAGGCAACTAGTGTGTCAGATAGCGCAACTGTGAGAGGGAAGGCTGGACTGGCAAGTGTTGACTTGGGCAGAAAAAAATGTAAATATAAATAATATCACATATATATATATATATATATATATATATATATATATATATATATATTTTTTTGCACGTTTATTTGTTTCTCTCCCTTTCCTGTTGTACACGACCCTCTTTTGCCCCTCTTAACATATCTGCTCATTAATCTTTAAATGGGTAATCAGTTTGCCATCTACAGGAGTTGCTTTTCTGTTATTTTCATTATTTTTTGTTATTCATTGTGTTTCTTTTACTACTGCATTGTGGAAATCAGCTGCCTTATGGAGCATATGTGATAAGAAAACCTTCCAATAAAACAGAATGTCATGCTTATTGATGGAAGTAAACACATTACTGCATGTAAAGAAAATATACTTGCAAGGTCTTGATAAATAGAAAGCAATTTGCAAACTGCTTGCAGAACCCAGTCAACAGAAGTTCATTTTAGGTTTATTGCCTTAAAATGCAGGAAACCCCAAAAGCGCTGTTCACAATGCCTTTCTATAAACCATATCTTAATGTGTAAGTCTGATAATGCCCTGAAGGAGAGAGAAGTAAGAAAACCAGAATGCAAATTTCAGAACATAAAATTGTTTGTGATCTGCATGAAAATTGTGGGCTATTTGTATACAAAAGCTTGCAGATAAGTATGGCCTGATTTCAGTTCTTTAAAATTCTTGTCCTTTTGTTTGCACTACTTACATCTTAAGGAGATATTAAACATCCCAATGGCAGGCATTTAGCTGTGGCAGATGTGTGAAACATGTGGCAGCCTGTCTGAAGCTGATATCAGGGCTGCTGGTAGTAGTTATTTACATGTTCTTGTTGCTGTTCATAGTAGGAATGACAATGCACTTAACAAATGTACGAAAATAAAAATAAATAAAAGCAATCACTACAGACAGGTGTGCCACATTAGAGTGATTGTTGTATATGTTTATTTATTGCTTGATTCCTATCCAAGTAAACCTTCACTTTGTGATTAGATGTGGCATAAGTTTCATTGGCATTGAAAAGCATGAACAGGCAGATAAATTATTATCGTACACCACAGAAATACATCTCTACATCCTAGTCCCATGAAGAATCCTATTTTGCATAACTGTAGCCTTGTATTTTTTCCAGTTTTGCTGGATGACTTACTTATTTTAATGTACTTATATTTTGCTAATCAGTTTAGCTCTGTTGGGCAAAAGCCTCTTTTTAGATAAGACCTAGAAGATACAAAGATACAAAGAATCAGCAAATGTTATTACTTCACAGTTGCTAAATATGTTCAGTCATACAAAGTTGTAGGAAAAAAGACCAATTTAAACATTGAATCAGATATAACTGCAGAAAATATTACAGGTGATATAATAAGTTCCTCATAATTATATTATGAGAATAACAGTTATATAAGACACACACACACACACACACACACACACACACACACACACACACACACACACACTGAGAAGTTTCATAACACTGAAGGAAAAATGTTAGATGTGGGAGAGAGAGTGAAAGATTGTCTTTCTTTGTTCATACATTCATTCATTCAGTTTACCTGGGGTAGAGCACTGATGCAAATGGACTTATTTCACTCTCAGCCCAGACACATTAGCAAGTTAGTAACAGTAATAATAATAATAAGATGCACAAGAAAAGTGACAAGAGGAAGGGATAGTTAGTGTACGGAGGGAAGAAGAAAAAGACAGGGAAATTGAAAAGGGATAGAGCACAAAGTATAAAAGGCAGCAAAAATAAGATAAATGCACATAGTAATTAGCTATCTAATATGAACAGTGTCGAAGAGAGACACTGCAGATTAGTGCCTTGCATGCAAGTTTCGGTGATTGTACAAAACATTAACAATGTATGATAGTTTATGAGAAGAGGGAAAACAGGCTTCTTGTGAGAAAAGGGAAGGAGTTACTGAAAGAGAAGTGAAGGTGAAACAATTAAGAAGGAAATCATGAGATAAAATTCCACAGATATTAATAATAATAGCAGAAAAATAAACCTTTGAAAGATTATGGAATTAGGAAAATATTTGCTAACTATACTTATTACTAATTTATATCTGGATTAATATTTATAAGGTAGCTGCCTTAATATTTATAACCAGTTCATGTCAATTCTTAATGAAAACATTTTATGACAAGAGGATCATTAGTCATATGCTACTGAACCCTGTTTAGTTTATTTTGGGGGCTGCAGCAGGTGAAGACGCATTTTATTATATCTAGTCGCATAGAGAAGGTTTACTTGGACAGGAGTCAGGCAATTAATGAACATATGAACTATCATTGTAATGTGGCACACTAGTAGTCGCTGCCCTTATTTTTTCTTATTTTCATACATTTAACATATATTTGGTAATTACACTTGTCTGAATATGTACACCACTTCTACGAACTGCTTTCTGATAATATAGTACATTTGTTTATATGAAGATGTAAATGCACCCAGAAAAGGTAAAGTCCAAGATGTAAATATATTATTGTTTTTCGAATATGTTGAAGAATGAATGCATATGTTCAGACATTTTTGGGTCTGTTATCCTTAACTAAGGAAGTCATAAATTAAGGATTTACATTATTAAAAATGCAAGGTGTATACTAAGATTGCTAATCTCAGATGTTCTGCAATGCAGAAATTAATGACTGATTTTTACTCATTATTCATATTTTCATATTTGTATTCATCTTTTCATAACTATGGGACCTAAGTGTTATTGAAGGCTATAGTGTGAACTGCCATGATGGTAGAAAGAAAAGTACATTGTCATTGGGCAATTACAGTACATTATACTGGAGGTATTTATAGGATCATAAGAGGTTAGGCTAACAGCCCCAGGGCCCTTACAAGCCAAAATCAACCTGTGTACACAAGGGTGTCTGGTTCAAGCAGACACTAAAATCAACATCTATTGCCATGTCCAACAGGGAAATGGGTGGAAACCCCAGAGTGAATTTCTGTTTACCCATCCAATCGTCCAAATTGTAGTCAAATAGGACCAATGAAGGGCTTTGTTTAACATGAATAGGAAGCTTGCTCCAAAGATAGGGCAACCTCTGTTTGAGAAATCTGTCTCTCTAGCAAGTTCTGTTGATGTCACATACCAGGTTAAGGCCCTTTCAGTGAGTGACTTGTGTGTCATTGGACTTGCGAATGTGCAGCATTTCCAATGAATCTGGGTCAGCGGTTGCTCTATATGCAAGGCACAGGTCACCTCGGAGCAGTCTGTATGACGCAGAGTAAAGTGACAATAATTTCAGTCTGCCCGCATAAGACAGATCTTGAAGACCCTGAATATTCTTTGTAAGGAACTTGTGTGGTCTCTCCAATTGCTGTAGGGGTTTGGAAAGGAACATGCCAAAGGGAGCACTGTCATCTATTATTGGCCTGATGAGGGAAGAGTACTTGGGGGGGGGGTTATAACCTATTTTTTCTGGAGGCAATGTCCTTACTTATGAGATGAGAAATATAAAATGCCCTTCTTACCACTGTGGAGACATGATGGTTGAAGTTAATGTTGCTGTCAACCTGTGTACCCAGATCTCTCACCACTGTCTGTGTGCTTAGGGTATTGGTATTGATGTGGTAGTTTGCAGGAACATCACCCTTGCTGAAGGGGATGATAATGCATTTTTTTGCATTAGGTTTAAGACCATGACTTTGGCACCAGTCATACTGGTAGTTATTTTCTAGTAATTATGAAAATATGAAATATTTCCATATGTACTACAAACTATTGCATGGCATCAGATGAAACTTTAGATGATACTGAAGAAAATTGTCATTGATATTTGCACTCCAAGTTACACAACATGAGAGATATTCAGAGTTTTTATATTGTTAATCATCCAAATAAACATGATTCTTCATACTTCTGTAAATATCTTAGTAAGCATGCATGCAGAAAGGATCTTTTTTGCTGTCATGTGAAAGCTTATGTCTGGCTAACAAAAGTAAGCTGACAAAATACATCTAGGTTAAATAGTTTCAAAGATATGACAATCTTGTTTGTGAAACATTAGATAAAAATAGCATTCTGTTTTTGTATTCATAATAACATAGCAATGGTGTAATGACTGTGACCGTATCAATGCAAAAAATATATTTTACTGATAACATTGCTATTTGTACCATTTTAATAGCTTTTATTGTTCACAAAATGTTTGCATTTCTTTTGTGTTATGTTTTGTAAGGTGATTTTCCAGAAAATGCTTTGGAATTAAGCAATGTGTGTAGGATGCTAGAGGCATGACATTCCACATCACATGGGTGTTAATGAGTTAACTGAATTGCAGCCTTGGACATTCATAACAGGAAATGGATCTCATATAAACTGGAATACTTATATGTTGTTGAACATATGATAAGATGCTGTAGCACGGCATAATGATATTTACTTTGATGAAATAAATTACATGTAAAAGCAAACAGCTTTAGAAATTCTGTGTGCATCCCATTTTGAATGTCTCCTGTCTTTCTTTCTTTGTGACCATTCAGTTACTTAGACAAACTGGTTTTCAGCATTTGCAATCCCACTAAAAATGTTTTATCATTTTACACCAAAGACATTTTGGGGTCCCTTATCTATTTATTTTATTTATATAGTGACACTTGGTAACCGGGAAAGTCCACTGGATCAGTGATCCATTTTCAGTGGAGGCCCAGGGAGAAAAGCTCCAAATACAAGTTACAAAGAAATGGCATATCATTGTATCAGCAAGTATATACAGTAAATAAAAAGAAGCTGGATAACAGTTACAATGAGACAAAAGATAATAATTGTATAAGATGACAATACAGTTACAAAAAAATAGAGAGACATTCTATCATCGGCTATACAGAATAAGCATCAATTACAAACGGTATGCACAGAAGATATTCAGTGTTTTTTTTTTTTTTTTGTGTTAGACCAAACAAGAATAGGGTTAATCTATTAAGCTGCTAAGGTAGTCCTACTAGGTTATAATGAAGTAAGTCTAAGACTAAGCTATAAAATGGGAAGAGTGAGAAATTGGTGGGCGAATAATTATGGAATATTATTAGGTTGATTCTATTTAGCTTGTTATGGTCATGGTAGTTTAAGCCAGTTGTTGCAGGAATATGTTTGATTATTAAGGTAATGGGACTCTAGTGCAGTTTTGAAAGCTTTGTTGGAATCAGTTTGAGTAATAGAAGAGGGTAGAGTATTCCAAAGTTTGGCAATGGAGAAGGAATAGAGGCTTTGTCCTGTACATTTGTTGGGTTTTGAAATGCGTAGGAGCTGTTTATTTGAAGACCTGAGATGTCTAGTTGGGGTGTGTGCTTGTAGCATGATTTGAAGAGATGGGCAATAATTAGGGTTATTTAGTAGTTTATAGGTGAGTATTAGTTTGAGTATTGTAGGTAATGGGAAAATTCAAGCCAGTTTAAATGTTTTAAGGCTTGGTAGTGGTGTGTTCGGGTTAGCATACTGGTGGCAAATTTTACTATTTTGTAGTAGCAGGACTGTAATTTATTCTTGAGAGTTGTGTGTAGGTTAGTGAAAATTGGGGTACTATAGAGGAGAGTAGGGAGGAGTAAAGTATTAGCCAGTTTTATTTTGGTGGGCCTATCTGTAAAATGTTTGTGCCTATACAGCTTACCAAGTTTGAAATGGGTCTTCTTGATTGTATTATGAATATGATTTTCAAAGGAAAGTTTGTCATCCCAGAAGTTTCGAAGATTTTACTAGCTAAATTTCAGTATTGTTTTGAGAGAAAATCTTAAAGTCTTGAATTAGTGATTTTGATGAACATATTAAGAGTTTAGTTTTTTTGGATTGAGTAGAAGTTGGACATCATTTAGCCAGGATTCAACAGAAGTAAAGGCGTTTTTTGTTAGAAGTTGTAGATCTGACAGGTTGTTGGCAGAGGTGATTATCTTTGAGTCATCTGCATATTGAATGAGGGTACCAAGATGGGATGTTTTGTATAGATTATTAATGAATATGTTAAATAGTAATGGGGGAAGAATGGACCCTTGAAGAACTCCAGTTTTGATTATGAGATATTTGGATTGATTGTTTTGCCATTTGACAGACTCTTTCCTGTCAGAAAGGTAGTTGGAAAACCAAGCTAGTGCGTGTGGAGAGCAGTTTAGGGATCTGAGTTGTACTAGTAGTTTAGGGTATGATACTGTATCAAAAGCCTTAGATAGGTCTAGTAAAATAACTAAAGTTAGTAGACCAGCATCTAAGGCTTTGTTTACAGTATTGGTGAAGGACAATAGGGCTATGGTTGTACTGTGGACAGGGTGGAAGCCATGTTGGGTGGGGGCAAGTAGGTTATTGTTGGTGAGATACTTTATCAACTGAGTATGAATACACTTCTCTAGGATTTTCGATAAAGGAGAGACTACAAAGATAAGTTGGCAATTAGAGAAATCATTGGTGTTGCCACCTTTATGTAAGGGTGTTATAATAGAGTTTTTACAAAGTTCAGGGATGCATGATTCGGAGGTGAAATGATTGATGAGAATGCTGACAGGGTAAGCAATAGCATCTGCAGTGAGTTTTAGGTATTCTGCAGGAAGTTGATCTGCAGAGAGGGGAACATGGTTTCAGTTTAGTTAGCAGTTTATGCACCAGGGAGGTGGCAACAGGTTGTATTGTAAATGTTGGTGAGGGTGGACTACAATTTGTGGTGTCATTTACAGGGGAGAGAAGTGAGTTAGCTTTAAGAGATGAGAGATTTGCGTTGCTTTCTAAACTATTAAAGTTAAAGTTTGTTTGAGTAGAGTAATCACTGACAAGTTTTTGAATGGTTTCAACAAAGTGAGTGTTAAAGGCTTGGACAGTTTCTTGTGGGTCTTTTTCAGGACCTGGTGTAGGATTTTGTTGAGTAACCAGGTTGAGGAGTCAGGAAACAGATTTCCAAAAGTTTTGGGGGTTGCTGTTCTGGGAGTCTAGTTGAGTGGAGAAGAAATTTATCTTGTCAGTAATGACTAGTTTTCTGGCACTGTTACATAGTTGTTTGTACTTTATTTCACTTTGTAGGGTTCTATTTTTGTCCCAATCATTCCAGGCTTTATCCGACAATGCAAAACTGTTTAGTATATTTTGTAAGCCATAGGGCATGGTTATGCTTAATTCTTTTAGTTTGCATGGGGGCGAGACTGTTGAGTGTGGTAAGAAAGACGAACAGCATCACCCAGAGGAAGAGTTTTAGTAGGGTTCCAGTTGTGGGCTTTTAAAGTGTCTATAAGAGTTATTTGACTGAAATGTGTTAAGATTTCTAGAAGTTCTGTACAAATGAGATTGTGTAGTTTATATGCGGGTTCTATGGGTGAAGGCGGGTAAGTGGTCACTTGAGATATTAGGGAGGGTTCCTGTATGGGTATATTTGTGAGGGTGTGTGACAAGTATCCAGTCTAGAGTTGCTTTAGTTTGTTTGCTTACTATATGTGTTGGGACTGTTAAAAGTTGGGTGAACTTATATAAGTTTATACTTTTTGATGGGTAGTTAGAGATGAAAGGTTGCCAGTTTATATTAGTATCACCTAGAATGATGGTTTCCATAGCAATGTTCTGGGTTGTCCAGGATAGACGATCTTCTAGAAAAGTATATTTTGATCTGATGGAATGTAAAGCATGATAATACATATTTGCTTTCTTTTGTTGATATGGAGTATAGTTGGCAGGAATTCTATGTTTTCAAATGTGGGAAAAGGGTGGGAGAATTAAGGAGTCATGGTAAATTAGTGCAGCACCTCTACCCTTTTTGTGGAGGCAGTCATTTCTAAGTATGTTGTATCCTGGAAGGGTTATCTCAGTGTCAGATATATGTAGTTTTAACCAGGTTTCTGTAAGTGCCACATCTCTACAACTTGACCATTAGCTACCTGATGCTTATGACATTTCTCAAGAGTCCAGTCTCATTTCTTATCCATAACGGAGCCACATTAGTGGTTTGTGAAGTGGAACTGAGTCTTGCAATACATAGGAAGTGAATCACCTCAATATCAACTCTCAGTACTACCCTGCTGCATGATGCCACCTTTGCAGGGTGAGAAGGTGAAGTGGAGCCTACAGCTGGTAGGAAGCAGACAGGAGACAGGCCATCTGTAGTATTATATGCACTGCACTTGCTATAGAAGTTTCTATTAGACCCTATATCCTTTGATGTGTTACGTGACATCATAGGATGGCACGTAAAGGAGTCCATTCCCACCAGCTTGGCACTGCATTCATATTGTCACCCATCCCAACATATCTCAAACAAAAACTTCACAGCTCTAGTATTATCACTGGCATTTCCTTGTACCAGCTGTGTATTCGCAACATGTGCTGCTACCCTCCCTCAAGGTGCCATGAAAAGACTAAGCCTTGTCATTTCAATTCTCTCTCCCTGCATCAAGTTGAGCAGGTACCAGAGCCACTAAAGAAACTTGGATCACCTGGGCTTTATTCCTCTACACCAATGGAGCTGACAGCAAAGAATGTTTACTTTTGTCACCTGACTAATGCTTTTGGGGTATATTCTTCTCTCTCCTTTTCTTCAGGTGCTACTTTACATGTAAAGTCTTACCAACTCATTTCACAGGAGTGGGCTCAGTTATGACCTCAGTAAAGTGTTTTTTTCAGATGGCCATCATCTTAACTGTGCAGGTGATATTTGACCTTCATGTTCTTGTTAAATTTTAACTTTAAAGTTTCCCTATGAAGTGAAGTTAACCTATATCATGCTGATATATGTCCATCCATAGTTTTTGCAATTAGTCATTTTATTGCTTCCTGGATCCACTCATTCTAGCATTCTCAAGGGACACATGCACTTACTTAATCACTGCTCCTTACAACTGGGGTATCCAGCCAAAAAGTGATATTTTGCCCAGCCAGCATACAAAATCCTTGGGTCATTCCAAGTGCCGTATGCCAGAACAATGTCCTACATCCAAGGTGTAATGTATATAAGTGAGGCACAAGCATCAAAACCACAGAATTTCATTGCCACCAATCTTAATACTCTGTTTGAACTCGGTCTGAGACGTGTTCATCTCATACAATTCTCTAAGCCTAGAGCAGATAAGTACCCTGTTGGGAACACTTCCTTTTTTCATTGTTTGTTTTATTCGATGTACATGTCACTCAGAAAAGAGAAATGTGGATGTGGTAGGCAGATTCTCAATAAAGACAGACATGAAAAGTGCCCTTTTTATTTAGATGCAGATCATGACCGAAAACAGTGTGACATTTGCCAGACAGCAGTTCCTAGGATCTTTCACATCCATCTTTCTTCTCTTTCTATCTGTTTAGAGAATCAGCAGTTGAAATTACTTACACAAGGGACCATTGCTTCTGAATCCACCTGCCTGGATGTCAAGCCTCCTTCAAAAAAGAAGTCAAAGAAGGTATGACCAGAGACTGCTGCTGCTGCTTTCCAGCCTCTAATGGGTCTCTCTGTAGAGTCTGATAAAGTGCCTGAGGATTAGCCATTTCTAATGCCAGCTGTCACATGGCATGCCATTTGGACATCCTCTGAGGCTGAGCTGACATCTGTTGCGGATAAAAAGGTGGAAATCCATAGCTGGCAATTTCTGAAGGGCATAGGGGAGATTCCACAAATCCTTGTAAGGGAAGAAATTCTGGGTTCCCAGAGCTAAGGAGGGGTTCAGAACCTTCTAGGATTTTAGGGCTGATTTTTCTGTAAAAAAGAAGCAAAAAAACAAGTTGCATGACAGCAATTGCTAAGGACACCCAAAAGGAGTCCCTTATGGAGTTACAGCTTCCTTAGGGTTTGTCAGTTCCTTCACCTATGGGTTTACCTTCTTCTTCCATTCCATCTGGAAGAACTAAGAATTCTGATTTGGATTCTGGGGAGGAATTTTTGGCTTATTCTTCCCAGATTCTCTCTCCTCTTGCTTTGGGGTGTGATGAGGAGGATACATTTTCCACTGACTCCCGAGTTGAAGAGCTTTCTTTTGGGGAAAAAAAAAAAAACAAAACAAACAAAAAAAATAAAACAGATTCTATAAGGTTTCTAATGTTAAGAAATTCTTATAGAAAAATTCCTCATCATATCCTTCTCTGATTTCTCTGTCCAGTGATAAACCTGTTATGTTGCTTGCCTACCTCAAACTCTTGAGTTCAGACAAGGATAGCAGATTAATGGATGGATTTGGTAAGAAGGTATATACCTCTGCTACCTTTGCTTTCAGGGCTGTCAGTTACCAGGCACATATGACTAGGTATGTACTCACTCTTCTTGCCAAACTGGTGGGAATGGTGTTGGCTGACATGTCTGAGCCTGATTCTAAGACTATAGTTCTTTCTTTGCTGAGTTCTGCTTTTTAAGTAGCTCAGCATTCCATCAAATGCAGCTACAATGCTGCTAATGCTTCTTCTAGGGCAGTTGCATTAGGGTCGGTCATTAGTGCGTTATCAGACTGTGCTTTAGCTACCCACAATTTATTTGGTTCTGCTACAGCATGTTTTTTTTAAACTTTGTAAGACAAAAGGAATGTTGTGCAAGACCATAAACAATTTTTTCTCTCACCTATTCCTAAATATTAAAGGAATTACCCCTTTAAGGTACCTTTTGTATGTTAGCATCATAAACAGCTTTTAAAGGATAAAAGACCTTCTAAGAGAGTTTTCTTCTGAGAAGACTAGTCAAAATTCCAAGGGGCAGCAGCTTTCCTTTCTTGACAAGTCAGCTTCTGTTTGAGAATCATCTTCCTCTACCCCTCAACCAGACTTCTCTTTCACAAAGGATACCTCTGTCTTTTCTTGATTGGCAACAGATAACCATGCCACTTGGGCTCTATCAATAATTCACAATGGTTGTTTCATGGTGTGGAAGTCTCTCTTCCTCCATTTTCAAGGATTCCTCAAACCTATCCTTGACAGTTGCCTCATTTTCCTCTGCTTTTTAAGGAACTCTTAGCTCAAGGTACTATTCATCTGTGCCTCCTTGCCACTGGGGCAAGGATTTCTACTCCTGGATGATTTTGGCTCTTAGGAAGGAGGGCTATTGCAGTCCCACTGTAGAACTCTCCTTTGTCAACACCTTTGTATAAGTTCCTTCTTTCATAATTTAGACTCCTCCATCTCTGTTTTTAATACTTCTTCCTCAGGCTTTTCTGGTCTGAAGGATGCATAACTAAATATTCATGCTATTCACAGGATCATAGGAAGTTACTAGGCTACTGGCCCTGAGGCCCTTATAAGTCTAGCCAAGAGTTTAGCCCATGCATAGACAAATCAGCACCCAATGCCCTTGTCTAGCAGGGACACAGGTGGAATCCCAGGGATGTATTTTCTATTTCCCATCCAGTTATCCCGATTGTGCTTAAAAAGTGGTAAAGAGGTACTCTACTTGACTCGGAGAGGGAGTTTATTCCATAGATGGGGGAGTCTCTGGGACACAAATCTGTCCTACCAGCAAGTCCTGTTGGCATCACAGATCAGATTGAGGCTGTGTGTTTGGGTTACTCGAGTGGAGCTTGACTTGCGGATATGTAGCAGGCCCATCAAGGCGGGGTCCGAGATCGCCTTGTATGCCAGACACAGGTCACCTCTGAGAAGTCTGTATGAAACAGAATAGACGCATACCTATCTGTGTATGGTAGATTTCTGAGGCCCTAGATTCTCCTGGTGAGGAATCTCTGTGGTCTCTCCAGCTACTGCATGTGCTTTGCAAGGTACATGCTGAATGGGGCATTGTACTCAATAATGGGCCTTATAAGGGAAGAATACAGGGATGTTATGACCTCCTTGTCCCTGGATGAGATACCCTTACTTATGAGGTGGGCCATTTAGAAAGCTTTCCGTGCAATGGAAGCAACATGGTGGTCAAAAGTCAGGCTGCTATCAATCTGGTTGCCCAAATCCATCACGACTGACAGCATGCTTAGAACATTGTTATTAGTGTGATAATTTGTGGGGACATCTCTCTCCCCAAAGGGGATGATGATGCATTTTCTTGTGTTCAGCTTGAGGCCATGTTTCTGGCAGCAGTCATTTGTTTGGGTGAGACCCTCTTGGAGGGCGTCCACGTCACTAGGGGAATTGATGACAGCTCCCAACTTGCAGTCGTCTGCAAACTTAGTCATCCATAGCCCACTGGTTTTTGTCTGTACCTCAGAAAACAATATTCCAAATAATAGAGGCCCAAGTCCGAAACCTGGGGTACGCCACTCGATGCAGGTCTACTGCTTGAGGTGGCTTCCCCTATTTTGACTAGGTGGGTTCTATCAGTGAGCCAGTTGGCTACCCATCTGGTAACATGCAGATTGATGCCTAGTTGAGAGAGTTTATCTATTATGCCCGAGTGGGGAATAGTGTTGAAGGCTTTGGCCAGGTCAAGGTAGGCAGTATTCACTTTCTTCCCCTCATCCATGGCTTTGGTGACTGTCTCAAAAAACTCAACCAAATTGAACAGACATGACCTCCCCATGACAAAGCCAAACTGTGTGAGATTGAGTGTTGGGTGGTTGCCAGTGTCCTTGTTTATGAGGTCCATGATAATCCATACCATAGTCTTTCAGATCAGGCTAGTTAGGCTTATGGGTCTATAATTTCCTGGATCAGTGGATGCTCCGCCTTTGTGTAAAGGGATGACAGTGCCTGTCCTTTACTCAGCTGGGACAAAACCAGTATTCAGCCTTTGGTTGAATAGGTTGCCTAATGGTGCTGCAAGTTCCTACCTGAGTTCATGTAGGATGCAGCCTGGGATGTTATCAGGTCCCATGGAGGCTGTAATTTTTCCCTTTGAGAAAGCAGTGATGACCTGATCTATAGATTTAAGGGGAAGAGGGCAGGTACTGGGAATGTCCTGATTTACTGATGGGGGGACAGAGGGGAGTAATTTTCACTGAATCTGTCAGCCAGCAAGTCTGCTACATCTACGACATTTGTATATGTGGTGTCCTTGACCATCAGTTCTGAACAGATCTGGGTGCTACCTTTGAGATTACGGACATATGTGAAGAAGGGCTTATGATTGTCTCTAGTAGACTTGGCCAATTTGGACTCAAAGTCTGCTTTGGAAGATTTCACTAGTGCTGTTATTTGCTTGTTTAGGCTAAGGAGAGATTGCTTCCAATTGGGCACCTGCTCCTTCTTGGTCCTTGTCAGCAATTTTTTTCTTCTGTTATAGAGTTTATTTATTACAGATGTCCACCAGATAGGTTTACTCTTCCTTGCGGAGCATGATTTAGTCCTGTCAGGTATTCCTGATTCCATGCATCTATATAAATGTTCGTATAGTAATTTTGTATAGTTTTAGATGCTAGTGCCAGTTCCTAGAGAGAGGGAGGGGGTTGTAAAGCTGCTTATACCATCCCTCAGGAGGCTGTAATCAGCTTTGGAGAAGTTTTTTTGATTGACCCTAGCTAAAGGGGGCCGGGGGAGATGGTGACTTCAAATGTGACCACTTTATGGTCAGATCTTACAAGGGAGGATGATACTGCAGGGATACTGCAGTGGCTACTCATGTTGATTAATACCAAGTCAACTCAACAAAATCCAAATATACAAGCTTTTTGACATCAAATTTCCAGAAATGAAGGTGTTATTACTTCTTGTGGGGGTATCGACTAGCTGTTCCAAAGCATTTTCATTTACAAAATTGCGGAATCTCTGAGTATTTGTGTTCTAGCAAGAGTAGTTCTTCCGATCTATGTTTGAGTAGTTAAAGTCACCCAGGATCAGGGTAAAGGGTTGAATCTTGATAGATTCGAAGAGGTCTAGATAGGCAGTTTGGGCATCTTGGGTCAGATTTGGGGGCCAGTAGCTAGTTATTATTTGTATAGGGGTTGTGTCAATAGTCAACTGCACCTGGAGTGTCTCCTGTGCATCATACTGTTTGACCAGCCTGGAGGTGTGTATGTCTTTAATATATATTGAAACTTCACCTCCTTTGGCTTTACTACCCACAGTTTGGGGTCTGAATGTATGATAGGACAATTAACCAGGTAAGGCTGGGGTGCTTAGTGCAGCTTTAAAACAGGTTTCTGTGACCACACAGATGTCAGCATTTTCCAGGGTTAAGAATGCTTGCAATAAGTGCAGTTTTGTGTTTAGACTCCTAGTGTTTAGTAGCATAACCTTTAATTTGTGCTTTGTTGAAAGTTTTATGTTGGTAGTTTTAACCTCATCACTTTTCCTAAAAAGGCACTATAGGGGAGGCAAGAGCCTTTGCCAGAATCCTGAAGCCCAAGTGAGACAGATGCAGGCCATCTCTGGCAAAACATCACAGTCTGTCGATCATACCTTCCCATGCTGTCAGGTACTGAATCCCCCTGGAATGACACCAGAAACTAAGCCAATTGTTAAAGTCAATTATTTTCTGTTTGTATTCAGGCATCATTCTGTGTGACAGTAGAATGCTGCATAAGGCTAGGGACATACCTGCCTGAGACACACATTCAGCGAGTTCAATCATGTCTCTCTTCATATAGTCCAGGGAGGTATGTCTCAAGTCATTCACACCAACATGGACCATGACAGAGTCATAACAGTAGCTGTTGTTGAGAGACTTGAGTGCGTGTGTGTGTGTGTGTGTGTGTGTGTGTGTGTGTGTGTGTGATATAGTGGATGCTGGCCCCTGACAGGTAACTAACAGTGACTTTCTCCTTATCAAGCCTGGTGAGAGGCACATTTGTGTGTCTCACAATGGAGTCACCGATGACTAATATGTTGGGTTTATGGTTAAGCCTTAGTGGTTGTGAGAAAGAGGTGTGTGGACTATGAGTGGTATTTGTGGAGGGCTGTGGGATCACATGTGTATTTGCCTTGGAGGTCTCCTTGTTTGGGTATGTTTTTGTTGAGGACCTCCACATATGTAGGTGTGTGTTGTGTATTTGTGGGTGATGTTTGAGGTGTATTGATTGTGTTGACAGCCTTCTCAGTGCCAGATATGATGGCTTGTGAGGGAGAGATCTTGGACTCTAGGTTCCTAATGTAATTGCATCTCTCACAAATTGTGTTTCTAGGCGGTAGTAGTAGGTGGTTATCTGTGTACATAAGGCAGTTGCTACACTGTCTCAGGATGCCCATATCAACCAGAATGGCAGGAGAACGTGTAGGAAATTGTCCATCCATATTTTTCAGAATCTGAGAGAAAAGGCTTGGGAGAGCTAAGGGGTTAGCCTAAAGCCCAAGTGCTTAAACCAAAACTAAGTGGCTTAGAATAACACTTACAATTGAAACAGGCTATAAACAAGCAGTAACAAATGCAATAGAAAGGATGCAACTGAACACTTTAGAGAACATGCCGCAGCAAGTTGCAGAAAAAGCAAGATCAAGTAATGGAGCAGGAGGAGGAAACACAAATACAGAAAAAGAAGCTGAATAAAGTGCTTTTTTTTTTTTTTTAGTAAAGTGAAAAGGGAATGAGGAGGAACAGAAGAAAATTATTTTTTTTTTTAGTAAAGTGGAAAGGGAGCGAGGAGGAACAGAAGAAAATTCAAGGTTAAGGAACTAAGGGGTTTGACCTTCCCAAATGATCTCGTTATTGGGTAGATTGAGCTAATGAGATGGGACCGGAAGTGTCTCTTATCAAATTTACAGTAGGGGCAGGCAACAATAAAAGCAACAACTATAAGAGCACAACTGCATTGGGTGGGTGACAGGGAGAAAAACAATAATTCAACCACAGATCAACAATTATATGAAAGGAGGCACAAAAGTAAATAATTCAGTCAAACAAATAAATAAATAAAAACAGTGCAGTAAATTAGTGCAGAATTGTTACACAAATAAAAGAACAATGCAGTACTGATAAGCAAAATAAATACAACAGTGCAGTAAACTAGTGCAGAACTGTTACACAAATAAATAAAAAACAATGCAGTACTGATAAGCAAAATAAATACAACCAATGCAGTGCTGATAAGAAACACTGAACAATTAAAGTGGGAAAAATATATGTATGTAATTTAGATTCAAGAAGTATTTATGGTTCCTTGAATTATCAGTTGTCTGGTTTGCTTTCTTGTCTTTTGATAGCACCAAAGGTTTTTGCAAAATATCTAGCTCCAGTCATATTCTTTTGCATGTTCCATGGTGTTCAGATTTTTCCTTCTCTGAATGACCTTCATATTCGGCCCCCAGCCCCACTCTCCATGGATTATTCTGCAGGATATAGAATTCACAGTGCTTCTTTTTTGCTGTGTGGGCTTCACTCTCAATCTTAAGAATTCCATTTTGACTCTTTTCAGGACCAGGCCTTTTTTTGGGTGCTGGATTCAAACCCTTACTATGATGGCTTTTCTTCATCCTATCCAGGTTCTAACTTTTTCAGATTCCTTTCACTCACTTCCTTCTTCCTTTGCAAGAGAAATCTCAGTAAGAGAGTTTCTGAGAGCACTGGAGCTCATGGCATCCTCTATTCCAATGGCTCTTTTTACCAGACTCCACATGAGTAAGTTGCAGTGGTATTGTTAGACAATTTAGCTGCAGCATTGTCCATCACTGGACTTTCCTATTTCCCCCCTTTTCTTGCCTAAGTTAGGAATTTCTATGGCGGATCACCCAGATATCTCAGAATCCAGGCCTTCTCTTTCAGGTACCTTCCCCTACTCAGGAGATGTTTACAGATGGTTTAGATCTAGCTTGTTGGAGGAGGAAGTTGTTACAAAGACATCTGGGTTCATGGGGGTCTGATTATCACAGGAGGTAAAAGAGCATATCGACATAAAGGAAAATAATTCTCTTGTCCTGGCTTTTCAGGCTCTGCATTACCTTCATCTCCAGGTCCACAGAGCTTTTGCAGACAACACCACTGTTATATGGTACATAAACAGGGTGAACAAAGTCTTAACATCTTTGTAGACTAGCTCTCATGGCATGGTATTTTGCCATCTGCCATCAATTGGCTGTCTATAGTCCCTCAAAACCCAATTTTGTTTCAGACAATTTGAGCATATCTTCATAAATGGTTGCTTCACAGAACAGTTTTCTTGGACATTTTTCATTAGTGAGGTACTCCTCAGGTAAATCTTTTTGCCTTCCCTCAGAACAGACAACTTCCCAAGTTCTGTTCAAGAGTGTCAAGTTCTCTTGCTTGGAAATTGGATGCCATGTCTTTTCCTTGGAAAGGGATGCTCCTGTATGCTAACTCCTCTCTTCTTCATTTGCTAATTGTCCTACATGAGGCCTAAAATCTTTTTGATGATTCCCTTTTGGCCCAGACAACATTGGTTTCCCCTTATTTTTCATCTGGCCAAGAGCAACCATTATACGTTATCTCATAAGACGAATCTACTCACATAGGACAACAACTCTGTAATTCACCTTTATCTTCTTACCCTACAATTTACTCTGGGTGATATGGTTTTGATTCCTTTTAGGCAAATGTTTTCTGATAACATGCTTTAGGTTTTGCAGGCGGACTAGAAAATCTTCTGTTGCCAAGTCAAGCGTTTCTTCTTGAAGTCACAACAATGAACAGAACCTCCCTTTAGTGGGTATTCCTACTGTTCCTTCTTATTTGTATAGTTTGATCAACTCTCTTCTAGCATACTCTTCTGTTAAAGCTTCTGAAGTTCTAATCATGGCACTAGAGCTCTACTTTTAATTTTTCCACAACCCTCCCAGCCTTTTTTGTTGTGATTTTAAAAGGCTGTATTTCTGGCTTCTGCCCTTTATGGTATTCTTAATTCCAAAGTCCTACCCTCCCCTCTTTCATTGCTGTCATCTATTGAGCAACCTATTTAAGTACTTTTCCAACCATTGTTTTACATATATCCATAATACTAAGTCCCACCCAGTAAACCAATGTTGCACTTGAGTAAACCTCCCTTTTACAACAAATGTTCTGCTACTCATTTACCCAGAACTCCGATCTGTTACCCTTACCACACATAGTGTTTTAAGTTACACTCAGTGTGTCCTTGGTAGATGAGATTTATGTTATTGTTTTAGTGTGTTACACCGTTATTTTTTTTATTTGCTTTATTTGTTGATTTTGACTTTATATCATTCCAAAGGTTCATAGCTGTGCCTTGTAAAGACACAAATGCCGAGAAAAGAAATGTTATCTTTAAAATTTCCCTTAGAACTGAAACCTGTAACTTAGTGTGGCTAAAACAAAGCCACTGTGCAGAGACAATCTTAGAGAAGCAAGTCTGTACATTAAACAGCACTACTGTCAAATCTTACCACAAGCTAAGTCAAGTGCCAAACCCCGGAGACCACTCAATGAGACCTCTGTATAACCCAGTCCAGAAGCTACAAAACCCACCCAGATACAGGTTGGGATTACATGGATATGCAATTTCCAAATGTCTCCATAGCTAGCTTGGTAGATATGGGTATCCTAAGATAAAGTAGCAGTTGTCTTATGTTCACAGATGACCATGTAATCCTTAAACAACAAATACAATATGCAAGAGATGCACATACACAATTTCAGTTGAGACCGAAAGCTTACATACAAACAGGGTTGTCAAGTACATACACATTACATCCACCATACACATAGACCAGTCTTTGCTGAGTCCCTAAAAAGCAATCTTCTCAAACCTCAAAAGACACCTAAGTCTATAAACAACAATGCATATCCTCAGCAGTCTCTACATTACTCACCAAAAGCAACGCCAAAGCCTCACATATGCCTACACCCAATGGAATTTCAACAGCACAACTCATAAGGTAAGCCAACGCATTACCTAAAAGGCATGTCCTAGGGGACTTCATTGTATGACACACAGATGTCCCACTCACCATAATGAACAGGGAGAAGATAACAGTTTAGGATGCACCAAGTTACACAAACACTCAAGTCATTACACCACAGGAGCCAGTATGATTCTATTATAGTCCATGTGAGCATTAACAACCTGAAATGTACTTCCTGGACTACATAAAAGAGACATTCTTGTTGTCTATCTGAATATGTGTCTAAGGCATTCATGTGCCTTGCATTGAGCAGTATTCTGCCTTCACCAAAGATGATGCTAAAGGGCAAACAAAAAATGATTAACTTTAATAATTAGCTTAGTTTCTAATGTCTTTCCAGGGGTTTTCAATCTATGTCAATATGGGAGGACATGGTTATCAAACCACTTGCTTTGCAAAGGATGGTCTGCACATGTAGGCTTCCAAATATTGGCTAAAAGTTAATCCACACCCTTAGACCTTTTCTAGACAATGCCAAATTGACAAACTTACCAGCATAGTAAATAAAAAGAAACCTAAAGGTGCTACTGCTTAATGCCAGGAGCCTAAACTTGAAACTCCATGTGCTACAAGCTCTTCTCACTTAGCAGAATATGGGCATCTGTGCTGTTATTGAGACATGATTTAAGTCTGCAGAAAGTACTCCAGCAGTGGAAGGCTTCAGTGCCTTCCACACATTTAGACCACCAGCTGTACAGTCAGGGACCAACATTGGGAGGAGTTTCAATCAATACTAACAACAAGCATAACATAATTGGTTAAACAGGACGATGTCCTAGAATTTATCCAGGTGTAAAAAACTGTAGGAAAAGTCCCCCACCATATCCTAGAAAACTATGGGTCACGGTCTAAGTACCTAGAATCCCATACTTATTACCTAGACCTACCAGAGGCCCTCACCATTAAACCAAATACCCTATTCATAGGAGACTTTAAGTACCCCTCTATAGACTGGGAAACATACACTGCCTCTTAATCGCAGACACAGCAATTCCTGGACTTTATTAACACAGATACCCTTCACCAGATACTGAGCCCACCCACAAGAGGTTCAAGCATACTGGACCTGGTCCTGGTACTCACCAATAAGGAAGAGCACAGCACACCCCCCAGTGTCATGTCCTCACTGTCGAGGATGCACTACAAAAGCTGCCTGTTTTGAACTAAAATGTAACTTGGTAACCTCAGTAAACACTGTAATAATTAAGAACTGTGCCAAAGCAAACTAGATCCTATTAAGTGATAGTTTGTCAAAATTCAGTGCTTCTCCCAACCTCAAGTTAACAACAATCTATATGGAGTTTTTTTACAGACACCCTGTACAACCATGTAAATGGCTGTATACAGGCTATTGTGCCTACTAGAAGTAAGCCCAAAACAATTTCTAAAAACAAACCACACTGATAGAATCCTAAGCTTAATAGGGTATATAACAAAAGGAAAAAAGTCATGACCAAAATCAAGAATAACAAAACCCATAATAAAAGGAGATCTCTGATTAAACCAAACAGCAAACTAACAGGACTGTTTTAGTCCAAGGCCAATTACTCAGTCAGTAGATTCACAAGGCCTTTTACAGCTATGTCTGAAACTTCAAAAGCAGCACACATCAATGTGCCAAACTGCTGGTCAGTGGTGCCGCCTTCACTGAGTTGAGTGACAGTGAATTTTTTGGTTGACAAAATCAGCTTAAACTTCACAGATAGAATTCTATGCCAAGAAATGCATTATAGTGCCTTTTGGGAAAAATGCCACCCAGTCTAAATACTCCATCTATAAGACACCCCTAAGAGATGACTCAGTAGTCAGGGACCTGTGAACATATGTAGATAATAATCTGGCCTTTGACAAACATCTGACCAAAGTAGTAAGGAAACCATTCTGTGTCACCCAACTTATAACTCATGGCATGGCATCCAAGTCCAAGCAAGTCATAGTACCACTTTATTTGGCCTTTATCAGACCCATCATTGAATATAATGCCTCCTTTGGAATGTACCTGACCAGACATATGCAACAGTTGGAATGCTGACAAAGGTTCCTTACCAGCAGAATCCAGCGGATAAACACATTTTCCTTTATGAATCACTTTAAAGCCATTTTTCTATACTATGTTTCCTACAGGTTACTGAGAGGCAATCTATGCCTAGTATAAAAAGCATGATTAGATGCAGCTGTGATTAACCTTTTGCACATCCACAAAACAAACAGTATCAGAACATTAGTTACAAATATTTAACTTTTGCTTGTGACATAAATAAGACATGTTGGTGAGACAGTATGTCTCTCAGAGGATTCCCATTCTGTGGAACGGACTCCCCATCCATGTGAAGCAGTGTCCATCCCCAACCCTATTTAAGCATTACCTTGACCAATGTATAGGAAATTTGTCCCGGGTCTGACCCCTTTGTATCTAATAAAGGCAGGCAGTAATGCCTAGACTAACATATCTTTCACATAACCTCTAGAAACTTCCTAGTTAACAGACTCCCTCCTAATAAATGCCCATCTTACATAGGGACACAATTGGTTTGAATTACACAAGCTTATAAAGGCCCTGGTGGTTATTAGCCTAATATATATAGTACCTATGAACAGCAGTCTGACCAACACTTTCATGATGAAAATCAATTCCCATATCTGAGCTACTGATATCCATTCAAAAACTGCACCATCTAGGAGTCAGGGTGGTCATTCCCAAGGGCTCTGAGTGTGTGTGTGTGTGTGTGTGTGTGTGTGTGTGTGTGTGTGTGTGTGTGTGTGTGTGTGTGTGTGTGTGTGTGTGTGTGTATCTGTGCTTTCTCACTGAAATTACAAAATAACTAGTGCCATGTATTATTTTAATAGTTTTTTTCCATATCATAAAATAACACTAATAATTGATATCTTGTATTAACCCCTTGGTCACATCTGTTAACAAATAGATGATTTCTCGTGTGCTATATTGCTTTTCCCAGAAATTGACAATCAGTTTAGTTCATTCATGCTGTTTACAATATGATTTTAGTAAAAGGCATCCTCATCTGCTGCAGCCAACAAAATAAACTAAATAAGATTTAGTAACCCGACCAACGTTCCTATGGTCATAACATGTTTTCTGTAAGAACTGACATGAACAGACAAAGAATATTAAGAAAGTACTTCATAAATATTAATCAAGATGTAAATTAATAGAATACACAGTGCTTTCTGCCTGTGAATGCTAGGAAATGGAAATTGTGACTAGCTTTGAAAAAACTTGTAGCAAGTTCCTGGGAAATGGAAAATATCTGCAAACAATGGAGGCAAAATTCTGAAAAGAAAATAAAGTTATAAATAATATTTATTTATTATGTGCTCATTTTCTGTGTAAGTCACACTAGGGAGAACTGCATGTTTTTAGAAGCAACTTGGGAATTTTATTGTGGTTAAGAAAGGCTGAGGGACTTAACAAATTGGTCTGAATTATGTAGTTAATGATTTAGATGTAATATAGCTGATGCACCCCTATAAAAGCCTTCCTGCTCTGTACAAATGTGAGGACTGTAAAGACACTTAAAAGCTACTAATTTAAGCTGCCATAATGAATTATGGATGCTCACTTAATAATATGAAGCATTCCATTTAACAGTCAGATGCCAAACTATTGGGCAACATGTTATCCATGCTTTGGATGCAGAAACCAATATTTAAGCAATGACCAAGACATGCATTTATTTATTTCTAGTTATAACTAAATGAAAACTACATCTTTCCATTGTAATTATAGGGACATTAAATACTAGGGCATTCTAGCAAATAAAAAGGCAATGAGTGCACCATGAACCGAAGTTAAAAAACAAAGTAGAATGAAATAATCCAAAAGGTCTTCTTAATAGATAAAATCCACGTTTATTGGAGACAACAAAGGAACTGCAGCAGATAGCAAGTAGTAAGCGCTTTCGCGTTGTTACCCAACGCTTCATCAGACATAAAGAGAATATTGAGCTCTCCCTTTTTAAACAGCTGATTGTCATGATGTCATGATTATCTTAAAGAGACAGACATATAATGCAGTTCAAGTTAAAACACATCAATTCTAAAATAGAGTTAAAAACGTATGCCTTTAAAGTATATGTACATACTAATGCTTCAGGGGTCTTGAAGCTAAAAAAGGCTTAATAGTAAGCCTTTCATTGAGCCCAAATCTATTGGCTTGTAGTTTGACAATCCACTTGCCTTCCCTTTCTTCAATTCTGTTTTTTATATTACCTAGTCTTCCATCAATGAATACCATTTCAAGGACCAGGAATTTGAATGTATGATTATCACCTGAGTCTACGATGTGTTTAGCCAAAGCATTTAGTGTGTTTCTTTTAGATATGGCATAAATGTGTTCCCTAATGCGTTCTCTTAAGGATCTACTAGTCATACCTACATAAAATTTCCTACATGTTTGGCAGTCAGCTAAGTAAACCAAATTGGTGGATTGGGCATTCTAAACTGTGCAGTAAACAAGACTGGAATATATTCACACTGTGTGGGTAAAAAACTGAACTGCTATCTTAGTTATTTACCTTCCAAAGTCTTGAAACAAAATCATGAAAAAGTTGCACACATTTAAAGTCCTACATCAGCTGAACTGGTGTACCATTTTGCATTATCCTGACTGCTTAGAATAATGTTTAAGGTACTCATTATATGAGTATGTGTCTGTTGCTTTACTTCTGTAACATTAGTATGGCATGAGCTGATGCACTCGGGCAAGCGCACAGGGAGGACAGACAGATTCTCACTGTTACTTCTGTCTGCCCTAAACAATCTGGCATCTCTTTACATGCCTTTTTCCACATCTTTTGTTTTATACTAAAAGGGCTAGGCATCCAGCCAACTTCGAACATGTTTTTTTTACTGGCATTAATGATCTGCTACTTTAATAATATATTACATTAATTTTAATCCCACTTTCTTTCCACAATAAACTGCTGGAAAAAAATGCCTGCACCCATGCATGCTATAATAAATACAGTAAAACTATTACAGATGCTCTAGAAACCATTACAAAGATGTTTCAAACTTTGGTGATGGACATTAGCCATATTAAGAATACAACTGCAAACTAGAAAGTACAACTAAACCACCTAAAATCAATATTTACAGTTCTACATTGTCGCTCGACCAGTCAGGATGAAACAGATGAGCATTTGTGGGTTATGTTCAAGCAGCTTTACTATTTACAAACACATCAGGATTGAGGCTTAATAACTTTAACTTAGATAAACTTATAAACTAACTAGCTATTACACTGATACATGCTCACTCTCTGGCTGTACTCTCAAAATGGCACTGAAGCTAGCATGTGCTTGCTATTTACATGCATGTGCTGCCCTTGAAATGCTTCTTAAAGGTACAACACACGCACATACACACGCACACACACACACACACACACACACACACACACACACACACACACACACACACACACACACACACACTATTCTACATACATCAAGACATATCTCTAAAAATTAATGACCTCTGGAAACTAGGGGTATGCTCAAATCACCTCAGATCTTCTGTAAACTTATTAGACAACAAAACTGACAACTTAGAGAATGCAGCTAGGTGTAAAATTATTTGTGTCCTGGAGCTACCTGAGCCGATTGAGGACAATGATCCAAGAGCATTTATTGCTGCAAAATTGCTTACGTTATTAACGTATGCAGACAAGCCAATCACCAAAATAGTCTATCAGATCATACTGAGACAGAAGAATAACAAACACCTAAGACGTTTCATCTTTAAATGCCTCAATTATGGGGATAACAGGAAGAAAACTCAGAAAGCAAGAATGATGGGTTAGAGCTGAGGCTGGCTGGCTTCACAGTTTGTCTGGTGCCTGACTACACTACTGCACTTTTTCTTAAATGGAAGGCCTTTATACCCTACCTATATTATTTTCAGGAGAGACATTTTAGTGTGCAGCTATATTTCCTGGCCTTTTCCATATCACCATGGAAAAGCCAATCAACTCATTTTCATCCACTGTGGAAGTAGATAAGTTTTTCACCTCTCTGCAAAAATTTAAAAAGAAGATATTCGCAGTTGCAATGAGGAACAAGGCTGGAGGCACTGTTTATAAACCAAAAACTCAAAATAGAAAGGAAGAGTCCACTAACTCTGTTCCTAACCAAATCTGTTAATTGACTAACTGGAATTATGAGAAAGTTGGGACATCTGACAATGGGGTCATAGTTAATGAATGTTGAGTGTGATGGCTGGGACTTCAGCAGTAGATTTGAGCCACTTTCTAAACAATTCCCTTAGAAGAAAGAGACTTTCAATATTGAGATTGACTTTCCTGGGCCTGAAACTGAAATTACAGTGATTGAAACTCAAAAGGCATCATGGAGTGAGGCAGAACATATGCATCAACATACAACAGAACTAAGAGATTTTTATCCCCAAAGGAGTGACTGACTTTACAGCATTAAAATAATGTTTTTCAATTTCATATTTCACTCTGATCTACTGGGTTGAGCTAATAGCTTGGCATGTAACTAAACTGTAGCCTTATCATTCTTGGTTAGCCTTTACTGCAGTACGTTACACCTTGGCATTGCTAGCTAAGTCGATGAAAATGATCACTTACATGATGGGTGGTACTTGCACAGATACAGAGATACTTCTATTTGTATCCTCTAAATAAATGTTGCAGTTCTAGTTTTAGTGTTATAGCCTAAAATTCCTAGAATGCAATGTTTGCAAATTTGCTATGCTTAGTGTAATACAGCAAATATTTTCTAAATGCTACCTTAATTCAGTACCTTTAAAGTTGGTGTACAAGTTATCATTATTGACCACTTGATGCTGCTTTTCAGGGGTCTATATCACTTCATCAAAATACCTATTTATTGAATCACTACTCGTCGACCCCGAATTATCGAATCCTCTCTTCGTCGAATGGCCAATTACAGCAAACTTTGTTACAGGGAAAAGAAATGGTTGGCCATCATTGGGAATTTGCCATTTTCCTCACTGTAGTGTGAACTTGGAGTTGGTATATTTAGTTGGGGGGGTGCTGGGGGTGAAGTGCCCCACTTGGGTGGGTTTTATATTTTTTGAGTTTAGTGATGGGCATTAGGTTGGACGTCTGTTTCTTTTCCCTGTGACAAAGTTCACTTAAACGCCATTTGATGAAGAGAGAATTCAACAATTTTGGGTCGATGAATAGCAATTCAATAAATATGTGTTTCAATGAAGTGATATAGACCGAATTTTCAGGTACAGATGTACAACATTTTTTTTCTCATACACAAAAGTTTTTTTTTTCCCTGAGTGACTTAAACTGCTAAGGATATCTGATAAGGATACTAGTTAAGGGACAACAATGGGATTCTATTATTAAATGGTCAACTTCTCTGTCCTTTTTCTCCCTATTTACTGTCCCTGCTATGAATAAACAACAATACAGCATTTAAAATATTTGAAATTGACTGTTTCTCCTCACTAGAACAGTACCTTTCTGTACTATGGTAGCTCCACTTTCAAAAAACTTTTATTCCACCCTGGAAAAGCTTGCTGCAGTCTCCAATTCATTTATGTCATCAAGGGCAATGAATGCAGGTAGTTTTCTGGACAATACCATCCCCAAACTGACATCACCACGACCGTCCTAAAAACCCACCCATGCTGTGATATCAAGCTTCCTGGTCCTTCTCTTATCCATACAGAAAGTAGGCTAGAATGAGGAAACAGTACATGACTCAAGTCTCCTGCTGTGAGCTGTCAATCACAGCTGGTAACAGCTCAAATTACCATTAACACTTTGACAGCTAGGGAGGTTAGGTGTGAAGGCGGATGTGAGATGAGTCAAACTAGTACAATTCAGGCTTCACAAAAGATAGCAATTTAGCCATTCTAAAAAGAAGCAGCAGTAAAAAGCATGGTGAAAGTCTGTTCTGTGGCATTTGCTCTGTTTGTTTTTAAGTAGTCTTTGAACGACATGAAATGTTACTTAAAAGTAACTGACTGAAAGACAAAAGTGTATGCATGTAAAACCAATGAAGTGACAGGAGCTTTAGGAAGAAATAGGCCTGTGTGATGTAATTTTTTACAGACAAGCACTCCATTGTGAGATACCTAGAGGCAGACTAAACAATCAGAATTACTTCAAGATGCCAGACTCCATGTGGTCAGACTCAGAAATTATGTATAAAAATATTTAAAAACCTGTAAATAGTCTCAGAGTGGTATTAAAATGTAGAAAGCATCAAACCATGATGAAATAAACATGTTGATTGAGTCTGTGGGTGCAGTTCTCCTTTAATGTTTAGACTTGATTACTTAGGTTATTTCAACAGACTAAGGGACAGAGTTTCCTTCTGGCTGGCTGTCTCCTTTCAACTTTACCTCTGACCAGTTGCCCAGTCCACTGTGTACATTGAAAGTAGAGGAAGCATTAGGGCAAGTCCATTCCCCACTTAAACTTGAATATTGGCAGTCCTTTCAGAACTCTCCAGGGTCCCCTACAGCCATCCTCTTCCAGAAATGGACAGCTCAGGTTCTTATCTCTTAATTTAAGATGCATCTCCACTCCACATAAAAGAAAGAAAATATTTCAATGCAATTTGAGACACAATGCTGAGATAATATGTTTTCAGGAAATTAAGATCTAAACAAAAGATAAACTTTTTTATATAAACCACAGAATGGCTGGGATGTACAAAATGACTGTAGATCAGCCAAAAGAGGGATTATCACACTTACTGATAATTCAGAGGTAATCCAGAAAGCTTGAGTCAGATCTGGTATCCCACCTATGACCTAGAGGGTGACAGGACTAACAAGATACAGAGTACCAAGGATTAGTATGTATAAAATCACTTTAGCTAGCAGATCTAGGATACTCTCTCTCTCTCTATCTTTCTCTCTATCTCTCTCTCTCTCTCTCTCTCTCTGATACCCTTCATTTGGAAGGAATAAAGTTGCCTTGTTGAAGTCTCAAGCAGTTTATTCAGTTAAGTAGGTTTGTAGATGTATTGTAGATGTTATTCCGTCCACAGGGAGGAGATCAGAGACAGAGTATCCTAGAGCTACTAGCTAAACTGCTTTTATCTGAACTATTCTTTGGTACTCTGTTCCTTATTAATATTTCCCTTGGACGGACCACAGTTCACACAGACAGACTCCATGAGGAGATGGCTGATTATGATTTTAAAAATATATGTTGGTTAAATTTTGCTGGGGAATTTTTATAGACACAATGCAGATGATATCACACCCTTTATCATGTTCTGTATCACCAGATATATTCTTAAAGAAAAAGCAGATTATGTCATTACTGGAACTGACTTCAGACTAGTACTCTAATGCAGCCTTGACAGGCTCCCAATCAGCATTAGTAGACAAGCTTAAAGTTCTATACAACTAAGATTCATTATGAAGGAGAAAAATCTATTAGCAGTCTGATGAGAACTACATCCCACTGAACTTGATTACCCCTGTATTACCAGTACAGTCAGAGCTGAGGCAGAATAGACATCTAACTTATATCTAGATTATGTATCATTTTGATCAATATTGTCTGACCAATCTACATTTATCATATCAGTTAACTTTCCAGGCATGGGCCCTTCACCTCCCACATGTAAATTTGACTCACGCTTGCTTTAGTCCAGCATACGCTACTGGACAGCAAATAACTGTCAGCAAGTTTTAGTCTGAGCCTTATGGCGTTACTTTAAACTCACAATAAAACCTTATCTAAGTTAATATATAAAAAGATGTTAGAAGGTATAAAACAAAAAATATCTTACAATTAGAAGGTAATAACTTTGTAAAGGAAGGGGAATATAAAAGGCAGGGGTGCACTAATTGCTGCTAACCAGTATGAATGTGAATAAAGTCTGAATTAATCATCTCAATTACTTACACATCCAGGAAAGAGGGATCAATATAAAACTTTTTATTGGGTACAAGCTATTACTTCACAGAAGTTTCTTACATGACCAGTGCAGGAAAGAGCCAGTGGTATGACCATATCAGCTTTACTGGCTAGAAAACAGCATGCTAACTTCTAACCACCATTAGATTAATGCAGTATTATCACAGGGATATACGCATCCTAGAAGATCTAGCAAGACACTGCATAATGGGAGGTTGAAACAATTCGTATCGCCATTTAATTTGGTCGGACTGACAATAGACAAAAAAAGACCAAGTTCCACAACCATAATTTTTTAAAGCTGAACCCTTTACAGATGTAGAAAATACGACACCTGGTGAAGCTTCTGGCATAGATGGGCTTACTTTGGAGTTTTATTAAGAATATAGGGGCATCCTATGAGATCCATTAATGGAATTTAACAAAGAATTTGAGATGAGTATTCATTTCCCCTCAGAGTGTCTGGTGGCAAAGGTTCTGATGTTTTGCAAACTCAGTAAGAATCCTATTCTACCTAGCAGTTGCAGGCCAATATCACTACCTCAATTAGAACTAAACATCTATGCTACAATACTTTCAAGTAGAATAGTAAACATTCTTTCTGGAGCAGTTCTCCCTATCAACAAGTTTTCCTCAAAAACAGAGCAGACAGTCCAATTATTTTTAGAACCTGGCTTAATTTACAAAGTCGGTGCTGTCACAAGATGTGTAAAGCCACTATCTTGATTGACTTCAGAAAGAATTTGACTACGTTGAGTGGGAATACATCTGGGAGATACTTCATATTTTTCATTTTCCCATTGAAATTTATAACTAGGTACAAGCCGTTATGCAATAGTTTAATGGCTATTGTTTCAAATGGAGCTATTTATCCCACCCTTTAGTTTCAGAAGGAATTGCAACAAGGTTGCCCCTTTCCTCACTTCTGTTTACCTTAGTCATAGAAATCTACATCCAATAATTAAGCAGTGAGTTATGGGAGAACTCCATCCCCTTACTAGTAAAGAAAAAAAAAACATTTGCATGGTTTGCTGATGACTGAGTTGACTGGGTAACCAATCCTCATGATTGCTATCACAAAGTTATGTCATGTTTTAAAATACTTGAACCATATTCTGGACAGCCTGCAGACAGAAGACTTTGACATTTCCTTTAACTAAAGAACAACTACACTGCATTAATACCAACAAATAATGAAATCTGGTGACTGAATTTACCTATGTAGGAAAATACATAACCTATGATTCATCAAAAATAGTAGGGTTGCCATCTTTCCAAATGCCCAAAGTGGGACATTTTTGGTACAAACGTCAGATTTTGCAGGGCAAAACATATTCAAGGCCAGTACAAAGGACAGAACTTCACTTTTTTGCCTAAATAAAAGCTTATTCTTGTAGCATTTCAGTTGCTTATTCTGTTTCTTATAACATTTAGGTGTTTCAGATACAGAATAACTGTTTTTATGCAACTATTACATAAAATATAGGAAATATTTTTGTCCTAAAATCTCAGGACATTTGCCATTTTTTCAAATTTTTTGCAGGACACAGCTGCCCAAAGAGGGACTGTCCCTCGCAAAGTGGGACAGGTGGTAACCCTAAAAAGTAGTCGATGGGAATTTCAACCATATAACGCAGCAACTGTGGGGTAAAATAGAATGTGGGGAAAGAATTTTCTTACCATCCTTTAAAACAACTCAGATGATCAAGATTTTAATTTTTTCTGAAAATATAATTTATTATTTGAATTTTCCCTTCTCTATAACTCAACGTATCTTATTAGTTTCAGAAACTGATTGCCAGTTTCTTTTTGGATGGTAAGCACCTGAGGCAAACAAATACAAACTATATTCCCCTAGGGAACTGGAGGGAGGCTTAGGGTGTGTAATGAAGCTGCTACCAAATGTCAATTCATAAAGTCAAAATTCCACCCGAGATCTGTTTGGCAACCTTAAACTTTATATGATTACCATCACAAAGAAATTAGGGTAACGACTGGGTGTCATCAGCATATTGGATACAGGGAGTTGAGAACATTGGGTGAAATGCAATCTGCTGTAATAGGGTAAAAACTCTGTGAGAATTTATAGAATAAGATCTGGGACTCGGCTAGATATAAAAATGATGGAAAACTAGTCCACCAGATCAAATGAATAATTATAGGGATTATGTTCTTTCTTGATATTTGGTTGCCAGATGAAAATAGATTTATTGACTGATTTTACCTTTCTAAAGGTAAAATTTCAGGATACTAAACTGTGTTGTTGGCAGTATTCAAAAATAAAGAGCACACTCTTTAAGAATAGGCCTAACATGAGTATAGAAACAAATATGGTTTTGTGGTTTATTGAAGAAAGAAAGCTCTTATCTGGGGGCTATTTGGCTTACTTCAAGTTTAGTGTTTTATAATAACTCCTTCAGGCAGGCATTTCATCAGGAAACCATTCTGAGCAGCGGTGCAGTTAGGTTTCTGGTACACCTATACTCCAACAGTGATAAAAAAGTATGCAGTGTAACTCTTCACTTCCTAGTATGTACTAGATTACCAGACTCAAGCTGGTACAGCTATGACAACATTCCCCAGCTAGGGTCCTTCAAAAGGGCTGGTCAGTTTGCCATGTTTGCTTACAGTGCATTTGAGTGGATGACAATTATTTTCATATGGTTTGGCAATGCTCTGTGGTAAACCCCAAATGGTAAGCTATTATACAGGCTACATAATGGGTAGCCAGACATGACCTGCCTGATATTGCTTCCCCAGAGATTTGGTTGGTGGGTGTTTACCCAAATAATATATCATTATGCTTCTTGTTGTATGCCTGGATCAGACTGACCTGCTTAACCTTTACAGAGTTTCTCTCCAAACACTGGAAGGGTTCTCTGACCCTAAGGAATAGATTTTTATCACTGTTCCTCCATGGACACACTTTTTGGTCCCCTTCTGGGGTTAATAAAGTTGAATGGAACTATTGGTGGTCAGTCCTGTATGTCATCTCTTTGGGGAATAACATCTAGTTATACATAATCCTTTGTGTAGGACTGGGACTTATAATTAGCCATTTTGGACAGGAAAGTCTAAAGTAACTTCTCAGGCTTGCATTTTTGTCATAAAGAAATATTTCAGAGGTAGCTTTTACAGGACTCTGGAGTTGTCCATGGGAACTCATCCCTTTGGGTTCGCAACCTGAATTTTAATATACAGTGAGTAGTTTTCAAGATAGAATCTTACTGTTCATCACGTGGTTAAGTGTCTTTTACTATCTCAGGTACTTATGTAATGTAAAATTGCCATGATATTTTAAGTGGTATGGGGATTCTATAACTTAATGCTGGTTACCTTCCAGCTTATGCTATGTTATAATGGTCTTTTGCTTTATTTCTTTCTTTCTTTTTTTCTTTTTTAGGTTAAGGATTTGTATATATATATATATATATATATATATATATATATATATATATATATATATATATATATATATATATGTATATATATATATATATATATATATATATATATATATATATATATATATATATATATGGGTCTACTTTCTTTGATCGAATTTCATTTGGTAGAAAATGATTTCAGGCAGCCCACTTCACTGAAAGCTCATTTGGTCAAATTTCATTTGGTTGACAATGAAATATAGCCCCTGCTCCACTGCAGTGTGACTCTGGAGTGAGAATATTAAGTAAGGGGGGGCACAGCCCCCCACATTTTGCAAATAGTTTTTACCAAACATATATATATATATATATATATATATATATATATATATATATATATATATATATATATATATATATATTTCAATGTATTTTTAATGGATACACCTTTATATAACACTGAATACACTACAATTATGAGGGGGGGCTATGATAAGGCATATAAACAAATTAAAACATGCTATGAACTCTTGAGTTCTTAAAACCAAAATTTTAATGAATGAATAGTTAAAAGCTGGTGTTAAAACTAAAAGATAAGTGTTTTTGGTACATATCTGCACCATTCTTCTTCTTCTTCTTCTTTCGGCTTTTCCTGGTTAGGGGTCGCCACAGCAGATCATCTGTCCGCTCATGATTGGCAGTGGAGTTTTACAGTGTTGAGTTGCCAGCCCGGTGCCCAACCTTCCACAGAAGGCACACACACTCACACCTAGGGCCAATTTAGAGTGTCCAAGTCACCTACTGCATGTCTCTGGGATGTGGGAAGAAACCGCAGCACTCGGAGGAAACCCACACGACCACAGGGAGGACATGCAGACTCTGCACAGAAAGCACCCCAGCCGAGAATTGAACCAGAGAACCTCTTGCTGTGAGGTGACAATGCTAACTGCTGCACCACTGTGGCCGCCCCACATACCTGCACCATTTATCAGATCTAATAGTTTCTCCTCAGTGTGAGACTTTAAAAGTCAGCATCAACTAATCACAGTTCAGTGTTTCAGTCTCCACCCTCTCATGGTGGGTTGGTGAGGAAGAATTGAGGTAAAACCAGGGGGTAAGTCTACATGTAAGTTGCCAATCCAATGCAACTCAGCTGTTTCCTAAACAGATATCACCACCCCTTGGATCTGCTAATACAACTTGTAACACTGAAAAGTGAAAATTATGACCAGCATTTAGAGCAATATGTTTCACTAGAGGATTTTTCATATCTCTTAAGCGTATGCCACTTATGTGCTTTGAAATCCTTTCTTTCAGCTTGTCTATTCATTTTACCAACATAAAATGAAGTACATTGCTGGCAGCAAGCAATATAAATAACATTTATGGTTTTACAGTCAACATAGCCCTTCAGTCTGTATGTTCTTCCAGTAATTGGATGTACAAAAGCTTGCCTTTCTGAGATATATCTACAGGAAGTGCATAGTCTGCAGGGAAATGTGCCCTGTCTATTTGTCAAAGACTGACCTCTTTTCACCGTCCTTTGACATATCATCCATTTAATATTCTTGCCATTTTGAATGCAGAAGGAGTTTCACCCACTATACTCTTAATACGAGCATCACTGCTTACAATTCTCCAGTTGTCTCTTATAATGTTGCAAACATGATGGACATCTCTTGAATAAGTTAGAATCACTCTTGTTTTCACCTGACATTCAGTATTTGCAACCAACAACTGTGAATTGTTTATAGCCTTCTGTGAATAAAAAGGTTTTCCTGTAGTGTTCCTAAGCTGTTCAGCCTCTCATAACTTGTCCATAACATACTCCTTCTTATAACTTCTAACCTCTCCGTAAGAAGCACTGATCTAGAGCTCTGCTTGCATTAGATAGTTCCTCATCATTTGTATGTAATCCTGAATATCTAAGTAATTGACCTTTGAGCACATTATTGTAAATATGAAGTGGGTGCATAATGGTATGATCTAGCAAACTGTTCCTTTTGCATTCCTTATGATGAACAGCTATACCTCCTCCTTCATCAAAGCACAGAGTAACATCCAAAAAACTCAACTGTTTGTTAGAATACTGCATAGTGAATCTTAAAAAGTCCATAGTAGATTCTAAATATGTAACAAAACTTTTTAAATCTTGTAAACTGCCTTGACATAAAACATAGATACCATCAACTAACCTCTTTGTAATACCTTATATGAGTTAAAAAGTAATTATTGGCAAATGCATAATTGTTTTCCCAATCAACTAGCACAAGATTTGCATATGTGTTAGCACAGGGGGTTCCCAAAGTCACTGTCCATCTCCATCAATAAATATCACCTTCATATCAAAACACATTGCTGTTCAGTTTCAATTCCAATAAAATACAGAGAAGATCCACATTGCCCTTATAGTCATATGCATTGTGTAGTAAACAATTCTTAATTGCTGTTATGCCAAAAGTATTTGGTATCACAGTGAACAAACTATAAACATCTAAGGTAACCATATAGAAGGAATCAAAGACATGCAGTGAAGCAGTACATTTATATGTCTCAAACAACTGTTTAGTATCTTTTAACACTGCAGGTAAAGACTTTAAAACATCTTTCAATTGTAGTTCAATGCATATTGATATAGATTCAGTTGCCCAACCTTCGCCATTCACCATAGGTCACATAGGTGGATCCTTGTAGTTCTTATGTATCTTAGGTAGAATTTTAATATGCAGAACAACTACAAATAAAAACTCATACAGTGTCTCATCCAATATACAACACTTCAATAAATCAGACAGTGTGTCATGTATCGACTTAGTCATTCTTTTCATCTGTAAAGCATTCACAAAACACAAGTGAGATTTTTTAAATTATCACAAAAAGAACAGAAACTCCTCAAAAGACTAAGGATAAAACCAAAAGGATTAATAATCCAGTTAAGGGGTGCTGGGATGGTTATAGCTAATCCGATTGATTATGCAAGTCAAATTTTTATATGTTGCAGGATGATAGTAAGTTTAATGTTATTTACAAGAACAAAATTAATGGTGTATAGGAAAATTGATTTATATCTAGTAGACGCTTTAATGCAAGGTATGATCACCTTGGATATATGAGTTTCTTTTGAACAAGCACCCATTTATACCTGCATTTTTTGGGATTCCAAAGACATAGAAAGATATCCTAAACTCTTCTTATAGACTCATTGTTTCTTGCAGGGATCTAAGGCATATCCCTTGGCTATTTACATTGATAGAAATTTGAAAAAATATCTTAAACTGATATCCAGATGTATTCAAGGACTCCTGGGATTTTTGAAGAAATTGCCACTTGAACATTGTAAAAACACCAGTTTCCTTACTGTGGATGCTGTTGATCTTATTAAAGTGGGTTTAGAATATTTTTAAGACACACTTTTAGAATATGGGCATTAGACTTATTACGTAGTTAATGGAAGTCATTTTACACAACAATTTTTTATTCCTTGAAGAAAAATTTTACAGACAAATCAAAAGAGTAGCAATAGGGGCAGCTTGTGCCTCCATTTTTGCTAATTTCGTTATGCTCATTTGGGAAAAGTTGTTCATACTAATCTCCTCATACCGGTCCTGTTGAAACTTTCACTGTAGATACCTCGATGACATATCTATTATATGTAAAAATGATTTAGTGGAAATAAATATCTTTTTGGATTCATATATGAGAAACCACCACATTTTTAAAGATTACGGACAATTATTCACTACAATCTACCCATTTTTGACATCCACTTAAAAGTAGATGATAGTAACTTTGTTTCATCCATTTATAGAAAAAGTACCTTCTCCATCTCCTACATGCATTTAAAGGTTGTTATCCCTGGTACTGCAAGATAAATCTGGTCAAGAGGCAATGTATACGAGCAGCTAGAATGATCTCAAAGGATGAAACTTTTAGGACTGAGATAGATAGAATGTGTAAAATATATTTGGAAAAGTGTCATTCCCAAAAACTATTGAATGAGATACATGATGAAGTAGTGAGTGGCAAAGATTTAAAATATAGTCCTGTCTTAGGTAAACACATACCAGCAAAGGAACATGTTAATAGTGAGATACATACATTGAATTATATAAAATTTATGACAATTTCATAAAATGATAACAGTTCACTTATTAAAAAAGATCATAAGAGACAATTGATCCATATTTACAGTGGATGAGGGTATTTTTAGGACTGTAGATGATGCCCTACAATTTGTTTATAAAATAGACAAAAATATTACAAGAATTTTGGAGAATAACAAGTCTGGGTTTATGAATGTGAATGAGAGGCTACTTACCAATGGAACAATAAAGTGTGGGAATAACCAGTGCCATTATATTTTTGACAAGGAATCTACTATTTTGAGGAATAACATTTATGAAAGATAATCATGTGAAGGGATTGGCTTATATTGCTATTTGTAATAAATGACAGTAATTTTATGTTGGTAGAATTGAGAGGATTTTGGGTAAATTGTTAGGAAAGAGTATAAAAACATTGCCTTTTATAAACATTCTTTGGAGTATGAGGGTGTTGTAAAATTTGAATTCGGAATTTTAGAAAAAATGCATTTCATTTCATGTGTACTGCTTTCTGTACTATTTAGTTTCTGTAACAGCCACTTTGTATAATAAAAGCAGATGGACTTGAGATACATTTTTACTAGGCACACAACACTAAATAATTCTCCTCTTGACTTTGTCACTATTGTGTTTTTCCAGATGAAAAATATAAAATAATCTTGATCAGAATTAAACCATGCTGCAATCACACACTGAGTGGTTTTATTTCCTTTTCAAACAAGTGGATCTATCTGTATCTGTTTATACTTTGTATTTTGTTATGATGTGTTGTATCTACTTTACCTAAATTAAATCAGGTAAACTCATTTGCTCTATAGCACTGTGTTTTTATATCTAACCATTTCAATATTTCTGCAAAAGCTGCATCTGATCAGTACACTAAGATGAGATTTATGACCAAAGAGGTCATACTGAGTGTCTGCAACAAGAAAATCCTAATTCTGTTTGGGAATATGTAGCTTACTGCCCTGTAAGGTCACTGTACATATTCCTGAATCTTGTTTCATTTGTTTCTTTCATGGGGCCAATTGTAGAATCAAACAGTGTCTCAGGTACATTGTCAGTTACGTGTGCAAGAACAATATAATCTCTGTAATTAACGGCACAGTAGAGCATGGAGCACTATGGCTTTGCTCAAAAAACAGTTAAATAATATCCTAATTACCCACAACTACCTGACCTTAACAATGCTTAGAGGATTGTAAAGCACCACCGTGCACTGTTAAGGTCTGCTATGTACTAAAATCCAATAGCACTAAGCAGTAAACAGCAGGAGCAGGTAGGAACAGCTTTGGTTCAACTCTTTTTTCTACCTGCTGTCTGCTAAATGACACAAGGAATTTGGATTAAACAGCTTTCCTTATACAGGGAGTATATGAGGATACCAAGTAGTCCCCCACTGCTTTGGCTTTCAAAGCCAAACTCATCTCTTTTCTTTCTTTTTTTAAATCTAATTTTTGCCTAAATTGCAGTGCATTTAGAAGATAAATCTCCATGCACTACAAAGAATTATGACTGCATCTCTGATCATAACTATATATGATGTGTTCTCAACACAGATGCCAGGATTTGCCTCTTGAGCTTTACTCTCATGGTGAATTTCTTGGCATCCATGTATCAAACACATAATAAGTGAATTATGATCAGTGATCTGACCATAATCCTCTGTGTCCTACACACGTTAGTGTTACCTGAGTGAGGTCAGAGCAGGTATCAAAATGAAATAACCAAACAGGCCAACATTCAAGGAAGGGTCTTGATGTGGCATTGACACAAGAGAACATAAGGAAGGGGAACAACAGCCTTCTGATAGAAACTAATTAAGGGTAAGTTTAGATGTTTTTTTTTTTTCATTTTTTTATTTCAGGTTGTTAGGTGGAGGAACATTTCCCCTGTGTGTATATGTGTTTGGGGACATATAGCTAAAAGATATTAAGCTGCAGAGACAAAATGTCACACATTCACTATCGGGCACAATCATGCATGCATGTTATTTTACTTTGGGGTAATACAAGGTCTGAAAGAATGCTGTGATTCTATATTTTTTCTGTCGGAAAGTTTTCTTCTTGATGTTTGAAAATTAATCCTGTTTTGCTAATTCTTTCAGTCTATTTTTGCTGTTTTCAGTAGAAAGGTACCATACTTGTCATTATAGCTTATGAACCATCTAAAATTAGTTTAAGATCAAGTGGGAACATTTTCTTTTAATCAAGATTTTGTATTTTCCTTTCCCCTACTTAGAATACTGTAAATATTTTTACCAAGAACTTTGTCAAGACTCAAGGATCCCTGTAACATGGCTGACTACCCATCCTTAGTGTATGACTTCAGTTATGCATTGTGTCTTACACTAATATACAGCAGTGCTGATAATGCTAATAATGATGTTGAAGATAAAAAGCATTATAACATTTCCCAGTACACACCGATGATTTATTTTATCTTTTACTCAACCAAGTTTCACCTGTTTTAAAATGTCCCTGAAGTAACTTGCTGGTTTCTTCCTGCCTTCTGATTTTGGTTTAACATTGCTCACTTTAAGGAGTTTATAAGGCCATTCCTATTTAAAGCTTTCATTGCCAGGTCTGAGAAAACATAAACCTCTTTAGTGTACTTTTTTATAATCTGTCAGAATGAACATAAGTGAAGAACTGCCTCAGTATGAACTACAGTCAGATCTAGCTTCCCATAATATCCTTCTAGAGACCTAAATAACTAATGACAGTCTTCAGGTTCCATATGTAGTTAAACATATGCCCAGCAGCTATGACCTGGGTGTTAGGGTATTGGCTAGTGTCACACATGTTAGTTGAAGCAGCCATTGAAAATGGAATCTATTCTGTGATGCTTCATCACTCATGAGTTGCGAATATTTCCTTCTTGTGAGAGGAGATTTCTCATCACTCAGAACATATTACTTGATTTCAATTGTATAACTCTCAGGGGAAAATCCAGAGGAATTAAAGGAGTTCTTCTTCCTTTTTTATGTAATACATAGTTGAAGAAAAGGCCACTCATTTATAGTATCCCACTTATCCAGCCTCACTTTCCTCCATTGCAGTGCTTTTACTTTTTAATGCCAGTGATGAAATCTTAAAATGTACCGTAAATCCTGAAGTTAAGATTAAAACCCATGATTGATTGGGATACTGACTAGCGGATGTGGTTGTACATACCTCCATGCCCATCAGTTGTATTCATGCAAAATGTGAAGAATTATTACTTTTTCCCTTGACTCAGAAAAAAAATGAGTCAAGATAAAAACAGAAAATACTTTCCAAAAGAATTTAATAATAATCAGACGTGGTCATTGGAAATGTATGGTCTATTACATGAAGAAAGAAGATGTAATGATTAGGAATTAGTATTGATAAATGGGTGGATTAGTTCTTGCAAGATAGCCCCTATAAATATTGGTTTCATGACAGAACATTGAAGACAATAACATTAAATGCAACAATGAGTACACATTGTAGCAAAGCATATAAAAGATTCTTAAAACTCAGACAAAATGTTCAAAACAAAATATTTTACATGATAACAATAATAATTTATAGGGATGCAATAGACTGATATCCCATCAAAAATTAATTCTATGTCTAACCTCAACTGATTTCCAGGATAGGCTTTTGCACTCTGTGACCAGTAAATTACTAAAGCAGAATATGTTGCATTCTGCATTCCCAAAAAAATGGACAAATTCTCTGCCTTTGCCTAAACCCAGCATTGTTATTAAAATGGACCCCCGCAAGGCAATTGTGTCTAACACTAAAGTCTCTGGCTTTTATAAGTACTCATATACATTCAACCAGCTTTCCTATTCACCTAAACCAAATCTCATAATGTGGACTCCTTGAAATTGCTTTTCATAACAATACCTTTTTTGCTAGCTAGTGGCATGTCTCCTCTGCTCCAGGTGGTCCATCTTGCCTGCTCTGGCCCATTTGTCCTCCTTTTCCCCAGAACTCTAGACATTGTGTGATGAGCAAGGATTGAAAATTGTTGATATTATATTGCAGGAATTATGGAGCTAGGTTTTGTATTTTTCATACCAGCCTGACATGAATTGAACCCTACAATACTGGCTAGCTTTTGTATCTCTCATAGCAGCCTGCATAGCCAGCCTTAGGCATAGGTCAACTACGTGGCCGAGTATGGCGCCAGTCTGGCAGGGGCACTTTTCCAGTACTTATTTGTTTATTTTTTAGTAGTAAAGGAATGATTCCTTTAAAATATGTTGAATGAATACAGGAAAAAAACTGAAAAATAAGACAAACTGTGAGAAAAAGGAGGAAAAAAGTAATCTGGATGGTGTAGGTAGACCAGGATGGAGGACACCGGGTGATGTGTTGGGGTGCTGTAGAGCCCTTTTGCCTAGGACACAAGGTGACCAATGGCCAGTTCTGGCAGCCTGACACAAACTGAACCCTACAATGCTGGCTAGCTTTTGTATGCCTCATAGCAACCGGGAACAAGCTGAGTCCTACAATCCTAACCCATTGATGGACACATCCTTCTGTAAACATGAATTTTCATAGCTATAATGTTCAAATCAGTGCTTGATGAGGGAGATTCACATTTGGACACATAAGGCTGCTCTACCTTCCTTTGAATGCTTTGAGCAGTACATCATCTAAGGCTTTTCCCTCTCACTGGAAGGACATGGACATTCCAGCCTTTTATACTCATCCTCCTGGCCTACCTTTAGAGTACCTACAACTTTCCTTTTCAAAAGCTATTCAGCAAAAAGATATTAAATGTCAGCACTTTGGACCTCACATTTAGCACTTTAAGCTTCATAACTGCTTCCTGTCCAGATTTTCATAGTACTGGTTTCTGATTTCAAGACCAAACTGAATTTGTTGCCAGTGAGGCTGGACTTTTTTTTACAATGCTTTCATTTCATATATTATCATTTATTGACTTACACTTTAACTTTGCTTCTTTGTTCAAGTATTATTGCACTGTATGATTAGACAGAGTGTGGCTACATTATTGTTTTTAAAGGTTAGAAATGCCTTCACAGCACTTAAAATATAGCTTTTAAAAAGGCAAACAAAATGATATAACATAAAAATACTCATGGTTGTATCTGTCTCTGTTTATGCAAAGCAATATTGATATTATCAAATGAGTGGAAAGAATGCAAGAATGCATTCAGGGATTTTTTATCTTGATTGATCATCACTGATGTTCAGTAAACCTAGCCTTCCATTCCACTATTCCAGCTGAAAGCGTTTTCTAAAAAGGTATACACCTGATGAAAACTACCTACTTTAACAACAGAAAATCACACACACACACACGCACACACACACACACACACACACACACACACACACACACACACACACACACACACACACACACACACACACACACACACACACACACACACACACTGTAGTGTGTAGAATTGTAGGATAATACATCTTGTCAGTGAAAGAAGTCTTCTGTACCTCTCAGAATCTAGTCCGCCTGCATAGGACAATTGTTCTACAATACAAAAAGATAAAAACCTCATATCATTAATTGCTGCAATGTAAATGTATTTGCAAACTCAGACACCCTTTCATATGTACAGCATACCCTACAGGTTTCCTGACTACAATGTCACAGTATGTCTGATGTAAGACTAAAGACCTTTTGTAACTATTTAGTAGTAAGTTGTTTCATTTAAAACTTTGTGAAATATGGAGAGTTCTTTGCCAACTGTTTCTGTTTGTCTTTTTTTCAAGGTAATTCAGTAGCTTATACTTTTTTGAAATTTAAAATAATTTAATATAAGTAGAATGCTCGTCCCTGCTGATTTTGTTTTTCTTTTCCATCCAAATTACTCACCCACTCCTTTATCTACTAATGCTGTACATATTCCTTCTCCAACAAACATCATGGTATCAGTCCTAGCATCAAACCATGTGTTTTAGAAATGAACAAAGCTGTCCATCAGTGCTTTAAAAATAGTAAATAGGAAAACCTTCTGTCAACATATATTGCAACATTAGTTCTTTTTGCTTTCACTCCCACTCAGTACCCACAACTGCAGACTACAAAGGATTTTATAGTACGTATGTTTTAAGCTTAAAAGAGCTACAAGCTGTGAGCATTAGATATACAGTTCACAATGCATTTGAAAGACAGTTTGAACTTTGAAGCATAGCTTTCTTAGTTTGGAATACATTTTGCCCTGAAAGTTCAGCTTTCTTTCTTCAAGAAGTAGGACATTAAAATGCTATGCAAAAATTGTACTTAAAATTGAAAACAATTAAAACTAAATTTGAGTGGCAATTTGTGAAAGGTGAATTGCAACAGTATTAATATTAAATATTTGACTTTTGCTTTTAGGTAGTTATTGGCCTTATAATACTATTTATTATGTTATGCCATACATGTATTTTATGAATCTGTTTTAAAATCTGTTTTTGCATTAGCAGGGTGAAATAAAGAGATGGATTCAGAGACATGTTCAATTCTGTAGCGCAAGCCTTGCTTAGTAAGATGTCAGATACATAGTTTAGTAAGACATCCATTAGACTGTAGTGAGGAAATGTAATTTCACAAGAGAAAGGACACAACTAAACTGAGCTGTGCAATGAATCCGATGACCTATGCATATTCACAGTATGGGCCAATAGAAGTAACTGGATGTGAGGCCACATGATTGTGCATGCAACAAAACATTATTCAAATGAGCCCTGCATAAATGCATCATCACGAGCATTATGGTTATACCTGTGCAATGTGGATAGTAACTGTGGAATGTAAAAACAAAATGGGAAACATTATAAAACACATGTAAAGAAATATAAATTTTACCCTAGGAACTAGCTGTGCTCTAGTTTCTTACTGCTAATGGATGGGTGTTGATTGTGTCAAAAGTATACCTATCATGCAAGATTTGACAGTATATTATTCAGTCCATGCTATAACATATGATATGAGTGCAAGGAAACATGAGGTAGTACACATATGTGATATACACTACCTAGTTCTGAAAGCACTTGTATATAAGCACAGAGCAGAGAATAGCCATATAAATGTTGCACTGGCTAAAACATATGCGCTACTGAGGTATCTTGTCCAAGGGGAGTAAAGCTACTCTATCAGGATCAAATATGCATGTGGCTAGATCGGCAGCTATCACTGTTATGCCCACTTATACCACAGCACAGGATACATGCAGTCCGGAAGAGCACACAGACACATCTTTATCATCATAAACTGCAATCTAAGGCATGAATGATTATTTGCACCATTTATCCCAGAAATGAATGCTGCAAGCCATACTTGCTTAAGAAGATTTACTGCTGATCATCTGAACCCCACTTGACAAATATTGGAATCTCCTAGTCTGTGTCCAGATACTTAGCTAATTGTTAAATCCAGTTATGTCCTCTTTGTATCCTGGTGTCATTCTGGGTGAGGGGAGGATTCTGTAAGCTGAGTTGTTGCTAATGACTCTGGATGTACTCTGATTTTCTTATACACAGAGTCCATGGTTTTATTTTTAAGTCTGTTGGTCTAACTCTGTTTAATTTCTCCATGCCTTTGGGGTTTCTAATACAATGATGGGAATGGACCCCCTTCCTAAGTCACAGTATGATTAAAGATCATGAAATCAGTATTGTATCATTCTTTGATGTTCTCCAAAAGTGCTCTTCAAAGCACCCACAATGTGCCTGGAACTGACCTGTCCTGCAATTCATAGTGATCTGCAAGTATCAGTAGCATATCTAAATAAGACTGTGAATTCTGTTTCATGAGTACCATTGGTGCCTACAACCATTGAAATCCTTCTTCCACATTGCCCTAATTTCTGCCTGCAAATCCTGGTATTGTATAACTTTGTGTCTCTCTATATATAAGACACTGTAAGCACTGGGTATAACAATTTCAATGATCAATGCTAATTTTGTCTTCTTTTCATGGACTACTATATCTGGTTTTCTCCCACCTATTTTTTGAATTCTTAGTAATGGGTAATCCCATGTGATATAAACTTCATCATTCTCTATAATGCTCTGTGGGTCATGTTTCCATTGCTTCTCAGCTACTTCAATATTGAAATGTTTGCACAATCCCCAGTGCAACAGTCTTACTGCATTATTATGCCTTTCAATATACAGGCCCCCTCCCATTAGTTTATCACACCCAACAGCAACAAGATGTGCAACAGTTTCCAGTTCTGTTTTACAGAATCTGCATTTGTCTGTTTCTCCCACGTGTTCGATGGACTTTGTAAACCAACTTGTACATAGTCCACTATCCACCAGGGCCAGTAGTATTAATCTTTCACCCTTTGGTAAAACAATTCACATCTCCTTTACCATTCCTTTGTCAAATCCTGATCAACTTGAGGTTGCTCCAGGAGTTTTCTGTACTTGCAACAATATATATGCCTTTTCCACATTTTTTGCCTTCTCATCTTATCCTTCTTTTATTCTTTCTTTTGTTTTTTGGCGCATTCAGTTAATGCCTGATTTTTGTTTATTGGTTCATAGGTTCATAAGTGGCTACTGGGCTATTGACCCAAAGGTTTTGTGGGCCCACTATAACACTAGAGAAACCCAATATAAAGGATCTTGCCTAAGCTTGAGATCTTAGTTAGCAATGAGTGCCCATATTTAGGGAGGGTCGTAGGTGAAATCCCTGGCAGGAATTTATCCTTTCCCATCCAGTCATCCAGGCTATGCTTAAAAAGGGTCATGGGGGGGGTTGTTTGCTGTGAACTGGTAGCCTGTTCCAGAGGAGAAAAAAACCTCTGAGACACATATCTCTTTCTCCAACAAGTCCTATTTATGTTGCAGGCCAGGTTAAGGTCCCTGGAGTGGGTGACCCTTGTCCCATATGACTTGTGGATGTGCAGTATTTCCATTAAGCTTGGATCCGAGATTGCTCTGTAGGCCAGGCACAAGTCTCCTCTAAGTAATCTGTATGCATGACATGTGCTGGAGACCCTGAATTTTCTTGGTTAGAAATCTCTGAGGTCTCTCAAGTTGCTGCATGTGCCTGGTAAGGTACATACCAAAGGGAGCACTGTACTCAATTACTGGCCTGATGAGTGTCAAGTACAGGGGTGTTATGGCCTCTTTCACTCTTGAAGCAGTACCTTTGCTAATGATGTGTGTGACATAGAATGCCTTCCTTACCACAGTAGACACATGGAGGTCAAATATTAGGATACAGTCAACTTATGTTCCCAAGTGTCTCACTAATGAGTTGTTACTTAGGGTATTATTATTTATATGATAGTCTGCATGGATATTATTTTTACTGAAGGGGATGATACTGCATTTTTTGATTTGAGTCCATGGCTTTGGCACCAATCATTGGTTTGTGTAAGCCCCTCTTGAAGCATATTGATATTGTTTAGGGATTCAATGATTGCACCTAATTTGCAGTTGTTAGCAAACTTAACAGTCTCTCTGTTTTGGCCTGAACGTCTGGGAAGTATATTCCAAACAATACGGGGCCAGCACTGAGCCCTGTGGAACCCCCTTGGTGACAGATCTGGTGGTTGAGGTAAAATCCCCAAATTTAACTGAGTGTGATCTGTCGGTGAGCCAGTTAGCAACCCACTTGATGATATAAGGGTTGATATTTAACGGGGAGAATTTATTCATGATGCCTGAATTTGTGCTGAAGGCCTTGGCTAAGTCAAGGTAGGCTGTATGCACAGAATTGCCTTCTTCTGTGGCTCTGGTGCCTTTTTCATAGAAGTCCACCAGGTTTAACAGGCATGACCTGCCTTTGACAAAACCAAACTGTGTCAGATCAAGGGTTTGGGCATCACCTATATCTCTATTTATGAGGTCCATGATGATTTGTTTCATGGCCTTATAGATAAGGCTGGTTGTGCTTATGGGTTTGTAGTTCCCAGGGTCTGTTGCTGTACCCCCTTTATGAAGGGGGGGGGGTAATGGTTGCTGTTTTCCATTCAACATGGACAAAACCAGTAATCAGGCTGTGGTGGAAGAGAACACCTAATGGAGTTGATAACTCATGTATTAGACCATTTAAAATGCAACTTGGGATGCCATCTGGTCCTATATAGGCTGTGTTTTTGGCATTGGAGAGAGCATTAATGATTTGCTGTTTGGAGATGAATGGTGGGGGAAATGCAGTGGGAATGCTTTGTGGAATGCTTAGAGGGACGGGTGGTGAAATTTTCTCAAACCTTTCAGCTAATAGGTTAGCTATTTTCAAAATATCAGTGTGTGTGATGCCATCCACAGCTAGTTCAGCACACGTTTGGGTCCTACATTTTAGGTTACAGGTATAGCTGAAGAATACCTTATGGTTGTCATTAGCTATGGTTGCAAATTTTGTTTTGAAGATTTTACAAGTTGTTTTATTTGTTTGCTCAAGCAGAGAAGGGTGTTTGTTAATGCTGGGACCTCTTCTTTTTATTCTTAGACAGCAACTTCTTCCTCTTGTTATATAGCTTATTAATGTTAGATATCCACCAGGGAGACTTGTTTACTTGAGGATCTTGTTTTGATCCTGTCAGGTACAGCTATGTCAATACTTTTGTATAAAGGTTTGTACAGGGCATTTGTGTATACCTTAGTCTAGTTGTCAATGCCATCTGTGGAATCAAGAGCTTGGAAATTATTTATGCCATCCCTTAGGAGGGTATAATTAGCTTTGGTGGAAATTTTTAGCCTGATTTCACCTAAGGGGTTCAGGTGTTATAGCTACTTCAAATGTGACTGATTTGTGATCAGATTTACCCAGTGAGGGTCCTACACTTGTGGTGGTACAACTGTCACCCATATTGGTGAGGACCAGGTCGAGAATGTGTGCTTCCCTTGTGGGGTTGCATACTACTTGTTCCAGGGTATTAGTGTTAACATAAGTCCAGGAACCTTTGTACGAGTATGTTGTTACATGTATAAGTTTACCATGATGAGTGCTTGGTTTATTTAAGGGGGCCTATAGCTAAAGATGACTTGAAGTTGGGTCTTACCCAGAGTTAGCTGAACGTGGAGTAACTCCATGGAGTTTTCCTGTCTAACCAGTCTAGAGGTGTATTTATCTTTGATGAGGATAGATACTCTTCCTCTTCCTCTTTTGATTCTCGCATGCTCATTTTGTGGGCTGAAATTGTAGAAGGCATTGTAGCCTTGCAAGGTTGGGGTACTCTCTGCGGCCTTGAACCAAGTTTCTGTGACTGCACAGACATCAACATCCTCCAGGGAGAGGAGTGCTTCCAGACAGTTCATTTTCTGATTTAAACTCCTACCATTTAGCAACATAAACTTTAATTTATTTGTGAGTGATATTTTCACATCAGAAATTTTGTTTTTAAGACCTTGCCTAAAAAGCCTATAGGTGACAGGTGAAGACCATCTCTGGCAAAGCAGACAGAAAATGGATCTCCTTAGAATGACACCAGAAGCTAAGCCAATTGTTGAAGACAATCGTTTTTTGTTTATATTGTGGTATCAGCCTAGGTGAGGGTAGAATGCTACTCAAGGCTATGGACATACCTGCCTGGGACACATATTCATAGAGCTCAATTATGTCCGTCTTCATTTAGTCCAGTGATGTATGTCTCAGGTCATTCTCACCAACATGAACTATGATGGAATCATAACCATACTCATTGTTGAGAGACTTGAGGGCATGTGTGATCTGATAGATTCTGGCACCTGACAGACAGCTGACTGTAACCTTCACCATGTCCAGCCTGGTGAGTGGGACATCTATGTGTCTCACAATGGAGTCACCTAAGACTAAAAAATTGGTTTAGATGTGCTTTGCCTTAGGGGCTTATTTGGTGAGACACTTGTGCTTGTGTTTGGATTTGTATTGAGAGTTTCTGTTGAGTACCTCCACATATGATGGTTTGTGCAGAGTGCATGGTTTGCATAGGAGCTGTAGTATGTGAGTTGACAATCTGTTTAGTGTTACTGTTCTGTGCATGAGAGAGAACAAGGATTCTAGATTCTTAGTGTAGATGCATCTCTCACAAATTGTACTTGGGTGATTTAGGAGTAGAGGGTTGTCAGTGTACATGTGGCAGTTGCTACGCTGCCTCAGGATACCTATGTCAGTCAGGCTTGTAGGAGGAATGGAGGAAAACTGACCATCCATAATGCTAGGTTAAATCCTGTTTTCATATTTGCGAAAGAAAATGGAGGGGTGCGGTATAACTGGGTGTTCTAAACAGGGTCTATACTAATGGAGTGCTCTATAAAAGGTCTGTACTAGCTGGCATTATCTAAATGGTATGAGAGTATTGTAGATCTGGTGGTTTTGGGACTTTTTAAGGATCAGAAGCAAAGCTGAGGTGCTGTCTGAGGAGGTAAGCTCAATTTACGGTCTTCTCAGATTGATCACGGGCAGCTACTAAGGGAAAATGTATCTACTGAAGCTTTTGCTTCTATAACTGCCTATGGTTAACCCCACTGCACAGCAGTGTGTGATGGTGCACAGAGGAGAGTTATGCATAAACAGATGAATACAGCAGAGCAACGGCTGGTCACCTAACTCTATGGAGATGTGTTAAAACCTGCGCAAACAAGGGGCTTATGTAGCAACAGTGAGCAAACTGAATTAAACAATTTATGGGTGAAGAGGTCCCTCTCCAACAAAAGGCAACCTCATTTAGTGCTCAGTTTAACAAACAGAACCAGATTCAGCAAGTCTAAATCTAGTCTATGCTACAGCAGACAAAAAGTGCAACAAATCAGGAAAAGCAGTTTAAAAAAACATCAGCAATATAGCAAAAATACAGTTTAAAATGCAAAATGCAGTATAAAATTGTACTTATAGTTAGCAGAATACAAGAAATTCCTTGGATTGCACAGATGAATACAGCAGAGCATTGACTGGTCGCCTGACTCTGCAGAGCTGTGTTAAAACAGTAATTAATTAATCTACTTCTTACCTAATTGGTCTACTTCTACTTTGGTTTCTGGTAGGTTGGTGGCCTAATGTGTGACTTTGAGGAAGTTACTCAAGCAGACAGAAGGGACTCATGTCCTGCAGACTTACCTGGTAAACAAATGTCTTAAAAAAAAAGACCCTTTATTTAAAGTTCTTTTACAGATGGTGTCTTCCCTATGTAAAGATTACCGGCTGTCTGAGCATATGTCTTTGCATAATACTTGTCTTTTTCCTACTGGCATAAACAATCTCAAATATTTTCATATTATGCTCCATGAAGTCTGCAGAACATAATGTATTATCAGAGCTATGAAGTGTGGCTTAAAAATAAAGTACATTCCATATCACCTTGTCTTGTCTTATTGAAAAATAAAGTACATTTCATATCACCTTGTCTTATTAAATCTATATTGTATAGCAGTTACTGACCATAAAATATCACATTTGTGCATTTAGATCCCCCCCAAAACAAAACAGCTGCAGACAACCAAAGCAGAGGAGTTTCAGACAGCTTCAATCAAAAACGCTGCTTAGAAAACCATATGTCAACAATGAACCATCATCTATTAAATAGGTACAGACGCACCACCACCTTCTGTGCATGAATTAGGTATAGACCACGACTATTATCATTCCTACATTTCCACATTTTTATTCCATGTGTTGTAGAGGTGTTTTATCTTTTGTCATCTTTCTTTACTCAGTGTCATTCTTCTCCCGTCAGTAGTCATGCCTGTCTGTAGTAGGTCTACTCACACACAAACCAGCCACCTTTTTGCCCTTTCCCTGTCTCTCCCAAATTTTCTTTTGCCAATCAACTTCTATTTCCCTTCACATGGAACTGACCCATCATAATCTGTTCTTTTTGACCTTCTCTGCTATTGGAGCTACTTTATCTTTTGATGTAATAATTTTTTGCCCCACAACGTGCATTCTACCACCCATCTCAGGCACTTCATCTCCATCACCTCTAGTTTCCTTAACTGCTCTGCCTTCACTGCCCATGTTTGTGTACCATACAGCAGTACTGGTCACACTGCTGTTTTCTACACTTTACTTTGCAGCATATTTGGCATTCTTCTGTTGCACATTATCCCTGACACTCTGTGTCAGATGGCTGCAGTACCTCTGACTCAAGCTTTGATCTCCGTCGTCATTTACATTTCCATTCTGATCAATTAACCCTCTTAGATACTTGAAGTTTCTTAACCTGTTCTGCTATTTTTGCTTCTAGCTGACTTTTCATCTTCTTCAGATTTTCTTCCATTTGCTGCATGATAACTCTCTTGTCTGTGCTCACTTTCTTTCCATGTACCATCAGTTTTGCATTCCAGCCCCCTGTTTCTTGCTGAAGTTCCTGTTCAGAGTCTGCATGCAGTGCTACATAGTCTGCATACTGCACATTTGTTGATATATCCCCTCTAACCTGTTTGCTGAAGTAGTCCTCCAACAGTATGAATAACAGTGGGCTCAGGCCTGAACCCTGATGCACACCCACTTCCACTGGGAATCCTTTGATAGTCCAAAGACTGTCCATACATATATCACTGGGTCCTTCTATATATAGCCTTCTCTAATTCTAACAATGCTTCCAGAACTTCCAAACATCATCATCATAAGACTGGCCAAACCAGTTTTTCTGATAACTTTTCATATTCTTTCTCCAAAACTAGGAATGCACACATGGACTCTTTCCTCATTTCCAACTTCTTTATTTTCTGACTGTAAACATAAAGCCAGTTAAAGCTCTTTGACTGGAATCCTAATGTTTCATCTCCCTTCTTAGTTTTGACTACTCTCTGCATTTATCAGTCACACACTCTAGCAATTTCATGCAGAGGGACAGGAGTTTGATACCCTATACTGCTCAACAGTTGTGAATGTCTCCTTTGTTCTTGTATACTGGCACTAGAATGTTTATTCATTCAGTTATTTGTAATACACCTTTCTCTACATACTTCTATGACTAGCCTCATTTATTTCCTAAGTAACCCAACCTCTTAATGATATCTGCAGTGACTTTAATTGAGAATTCTGATTTCTCTGACTTAATTTTTCTTAGTGCTGTTGTAGAGTGGGTTATTTTTCGTCTTTCATTGTAGGCTCTGCATGAGGCAATGCAGCTTCTGTAGGGTTTTCTTCATTCAGAAGTTGCTAGAAGTACACCTTCCATCTACCTATAATGCAGTGAGAACTTGTGAGCAGATTCCCACTGCTGATCGCCATACCTCTCAACCACTTAGTACAAGAAATCTGGACAAAGGAGAAAGGCCTGAAAATAAGGACATATTTTAAATACTGCTATTATGCACTTAGAAAGTTACTAGAGTAACAGGGTGTGATTTAACATACATTTTTCTAAAGGATTTGAAGTCTGAAACTCAAATGTATGCCATTATTTAGTGACTTCATTCCTCAGTTCATCCAGTGATTTGCCAGGAAAAACACAAATTTTATGAGGAATAGACCAAAAATATGAACCAAATCATCTTGACATTCTATGAAAATCTGGACAGTTGAGAGGTATGCTGGTGTCCCTTATGAATGGTGCCCAATGACCAACTTTATCTGTCTGTATTTGCCTTGTAATTGGATACATTTTCTATCAGTATTTCTATTGATAGCACTGCATCTTTCTGTTCATTGCCTTCTTATGATTCATTGGGATGGTAATGAATACAAAGTCCATGAATATCAAATTGTAAAGTGTGGTTGTGGATTGACATTTTAAAAGACATTGCCAAATTTTGATACTCTGAGGTAAACACATTTTTTTAATATGCTGTTAGGAAACCTGATTGTATGGGACAGTGGGGGTGGGGTTCTAGCTGTACTGTGTATGAAAGAAAGCAAGTTTGCTGCTTGTCTCATCTGGTGTCTTTTTTTCCAAGATGATCTTGGGAATTCAGAGCATGTATATATATGTATTTAGCAAACTATTTGATGCCACTGTCATTTGGCATTTAATGGATATGATGTAAGATATCTTAATTTGTTAAGATGAAGATAAGTTTCAATTCCTGGCTATGTTTTCTGTGAAACATGAGCTTAGATTGATTTCATTTATTAAACCTGCTTTATTGTTGAACAGGAAGAGAAGAAAATATAGCTCTTTTTTCAAGTTTTTTTTGTTTTACTTTCTTTATCACTTTGTGTGTATTATAAGCACTATTCTTACTCATTGTGTACCATAAAGTAATGGTTTTGCACCAATAAATGGCCTGTTGAAGCTCTACAGGATTCAAAGACAAAGAAATACTGCTAGATAAAACATTGCATGGAGTCATTCCCCATTGTGCTACCATAGTACTCTGTATGGAGTATAAATGCACACGCACCCCCCCCCCCTCCCAAGCTGATCATATGCATTTCACAAATCTACCACCATCTCAATATAGGCGAGTCCCTGCAGTGTAACCCATAAGAGTCCAACCATATCAAAGTAACATGGTGATTCACCATCAACTGTCAGGTTGTAAGTGATGCCCAGGGCATTATAATGAATGTGTGTGCTGGCTGCCCTGGAAGCTTTCACGACTCCCACATCTGGCATATGATGCAGCTCTACCAGAGATTTCCAATGGAGACATCCCTTATGGCCACCTAGTGGGGGATGCTGGTTAAGCACTGGAGCTGTGGCTGATGGCACTCATCAGAAATGCACACACACCTGAACAAGAACACCATAGTGAGGCACAAATACAGACCAGAATCATAATAGAGCATGTGTTTGGGATGCTCAAGTCACAGCTCCAGTGTCTGTACACATCTGGTAGAGCCTTGCAGTACTCACCAGCTACATGTACCCAAATTGTCATCGTATGTGCCATGCTACACAATATGATCCTGCGGAAACAGCTGCGCAGGAACAGCATGGGGCAGGGCCACCCAGCCCCCCCACCATTACCAAGGCCTGCACAGGCACAGAGTGACTCGGAAGAGGAACAACCTGAGCCTGCCCCAGTAGGCAGAAGGAGGTGTGCCCAGTATGCTCAGGCTGTGCCAAAGAGGCAACGCATAGCACATACACTGACAGGGAAGGGACCAAGGGAAATACACCTCTCTCTGACTCGCACATACAGTAAAAGGGATGCCAAACATGACACTACCTGTGCTTAACCATGTATAGGGAGTGTACTATGTGCATCTGACATAGTCAGCCATCGAGCACCATCCTCAATACTGGCACAGCCATAAGGTAAGTCACTCTCCCTATCAATTGCCAAATGGAGTAGTATGTTTTGTTTCTTGTATCTATGGTATGGATGACAGCATGCAAGGGAATTGGGTGACTGAATGGGATGCCAGCAGATAGTAGACAACTATAGTGACAGCATGAGATCTGTAACAAATACTGGTGTCACCATAATAGCCAGTACTAGACAAGGTGACAAAACTCACTGCAGGAAATGTGGTGGACCACATGTGTGTCCATAGGACACACACATGCCAGTCAGGGAGGCTCATATACCCAACAACAGTCTCAGCCAGCAGGACAGGCATAGACAGACACAAACAAAGACTGTGCTAAGACCTCTGATTAATGGCTATGGGAAACATACCCCCTCCAGACCTGCACAGACAGACTACAACAGGTCAGGCAGTGGGATGTTAGTTCTGAAGAGTAAGAAGTCTGAAACTGAAATGTAGGTCAATCAAATGTAAGACCTGTAGTACACTGATATGCCTCTAGTCAGCATGATAGTTCAGAATACAGAATGAAACGGAGTACCTGAAATACCAGTACAGTCATAGGAATGTATATAAGTGTCAGATGTGCCTCCCCAATCCCATGTAGAAATGTAGTAACATCTATGTGTAGGTATAATAACAGTGGAGCACAGATTACCTGAGCTGGGCAAAGTAGCAGGATAGATTGTAGCATGTGTACAATATGCAGGGCTGTGTGTGTTAGGTTGGTATGTGTTGTATATTGTGTGAGAGTGGTCAGTATGTAGGCATGGTGAGGTTTGTCCTGGTGGCCATTGGCCAGTATTGCCAATGACAGGGCCAAGTTCTCACAACTGCAGTGCCAAAAACAATGCATCCCAGCAAAACACATTCCAGCAGTAAGCCATAGTAAATGTTTGGAAGTAATATGTGTCACCATCTGAAAGATGGACATGGCATGAATGTGGGTCCAGACATACAAACAGTACACAGGGGGAAGTACCCCAGACAGACAGTGTATAATATGTTAGTGTCAAATAGACACACTTTTGGAATTGTACATACAGGTTAGCAGCACATTAGTTGGGCTTGTAGTAGGGAATACCAATGTCATCTGGCCAAACACTGGCAGACCACAAAGGTCACAGGTATGAAGTATTGAGAAACAGCTAATATCCCTACACAAGCCAGCGTAACTGGAATGCCCCATGCATATCTGTGAGTCAGATGCAAGTAGTGTCCATAGCATGCATGCACCCAGCTCACCCCACCATCACCCACAGGTACCTCTCCGGTGTTATCCCTGCATTTGGGAATGAGTACAATATGACCCCCACCTCTGTATGGCAATAGCCAAAGAATGCAGCATGCAGAACAGGTGTCCCATGCAGGTGTGTCCCTAGCTGTAAGCAGCACCCTGTCAGCATCCACACCACTGGATCAATAATGACAGAAAATATTGTCATTAACACTTTGCACACCTACCTTGTCACCCCAGGGGAATATAGTGTATTGCAGTCTGGGACTGTAGAAGTAACACAATGCAACGGCCTCCTACAGCTGCCTGCATCACTACCAAATGGCCTACAGTCCTGTGCCAAAGGCCTGTGTCTCACCCGTACTGCCAATGTATGTTATGTCATGGACTCCCAAAATAACAACAGAATGCAGTCCACAGAACCCAAATGCAAGGCCATGTGGACAAATCCCAGTAACATGTCCACCATGTCCTATTGCATGAACTGTGGCTCAACACCGAATTACTGCTGGGATGAGGTGATAACTATAGGAAATGTATCAGATAATGTTTGCATAATGTTTGGAAGTGAATAGAATAATAGAGGGGGGGGTAGGAGCATGGGTGGCATGGAGTGTGTGAAGTCAGAAACTCAACTGTGTGCACATACTATCCCTGCCTGCAAACACAGCAATGGGTGGCTACAAACCTGCTCGTAAACCACAGTGTGAAGGGGTAGTGTCCAGAATTATGACCCCTGCCTCTGGGTAACCTGTGCGAATCTGTACAGCTGTGAGGTATGGCACAGCAGGATATGGCCATACTGTCACGTCGATGGATGTACAAGCATGGGATCTTCAGCCACCACTGTACCAAGGTGCCGAACCATTTACACAGATCCAGCAGTAAGTGTCTGCAGCTTCCCCTCCAGAATGGCATGATTGTGCAAGAATATGTAGGCTGCAGACCACAATAATGGACACAGTTACATTCACCCTGTGTTCCCCAGGACATCACTGCAAGCAAATATGTATACCTGACAGTACTTGATGACATAAAATGTCACAGTGTAAAACAGTACATATGTCTGAATATCTCTGCTAACACCAAGACCATGTAGCAGAAGCAGCACAGACACAATTACCTACAGTAACCCACTATCCTTTGTCCATTTTGCCCCATATTGTCAACCGATTTACAGATATCACGCAGAAACAGGTTGCTAGCTGTAGGTGTAGAACACAAAAGCCTGCACTAAAGTAGAAATTACCTGGAATGGATTCACACATTCAGTACAGAAGGTCATACTGGGCATGCTCCCACACTTAGAGAAACAAAAGCCATGTCTGACAACAAAATACTGAAAGGTCATACTGGGCATGCTCACACAAAATGAAGCCCATGTCTGGCAGCAACAGTGGACTATACGTATCTGACAGTCACAGATGTTTGTGCACACACTCCTCAGTACACACCAGTTATGCTTTACACACACATTGGATAGGAATGCACACATATATCCAAGGACAATACACTACAATAGGCAAAAATTTCACATACATAGATGTGTGTAAGACAGTGACAGACAGTGACAAAGAGCCTTCCATCATGAGACCTGTCCAACCCAGCACACATCCAATTGGCTAAAACCACATGATGTGCAAATGTCAATCACTGTACACATTTGCCTCTGGTATCCCTCAGCACTATAGTGTCTGTGGTGCTTGTGCTAACTGTGTAACATAACCATACAAGTCAGTAGACATCTAGCAGTTGTATACATGTACCTGTGTAATATAAACCTGTGTGTGCCTGAGTGTTGTGTGTCTAGATGAATGGGTTATGGCCCATGCACACACACTGCACTCCCAATTACACTACTATGGGAAGCCTGCTATGTCTTCACCTTGAAATACACCTTTTGGGAAAGAGTGGCACTATAAGCTCTGTGGCATGTGCTGTAACTGTGTAATGCTGTAGTGTAATGTACTAGTTAGGTAGGAGTTCTAATCCCAAACATGACAATTGTGTGTGTGTGTGTGTGTGTGTGTGTGTGTGTGTGTGTGTGTGTGTGTGTGTGTGTGTGTGTGTGTGTTTGTGTTTATCTGTGTAGGGATGAATGCTTTTGAGGCCAGACATTCACACTCACTACAATTTCAAATGCCCTACTTTGGCAGGGCAGCTGATTTCATTCACTTTGAAATGCACCTTTGAGAAATGCGCAAGCTAGTAATCTTCATAGTGCATCCCTAACTGTATAATGCTGTAGTGCGATGTACTAGTTAGGTAGGAGTTATAATCCCAGACATGGCAACTGAGTGTGTGTGTGTGTTTGTGTAGGGATCAATGCTTTTGAGGCCATTCACACTCACTACAATTTCAAATGCCCTACTTTGGCAGGGCTGCTAATGTCATTCACTTTGAAATACACCTTTGGGGAAAAAGTAGCCCAGTAATCACCATGGCACATCCTATAACTGTGTAATGCTGTTGTGTGATGTACTAGTTAGGTAGGAGTTGTATTCCCAGACATGGCAACTGTATAATTTTGTGTGTATTTATCTGTGTAGGGATCAATGCTTTTGAGGCTATTTGCAGTTACTACAACTTCCATTGCCCTACATTGGCAAGCCTGCTGATGTCATTCACTTTGAAATACACCTTTGGGGAAGGAGTAGCCCAGTAAGCTCCGTGGCTTGTGCTATCACTGTTAATGCTGTATTGTGATATACTAATTAGGTAAGAGTTTTATTCCCAGACATGGCAACTGTGAAACTGTGTGTGTTTTGGGATCAATGTTTCTGTGGCCATTCACAGTCACTAGGCACACCTAAAAATGGAGAACTTCGATATCTGTGGAGTAATAGAGACGTGATCGAACGCTCCAGAGAGCACCCCTGCAATACCAGGTACAGCTCTCACCACACCTGTTGGTCACTAAACAGGACTCAAACAATTAAGGTGGACAAGTGTCCATATTCACCAAGGATATTCACACCACCAGGCTACTTGCCCAACAGAATGTGTCTGAAATACCCACGTGCAACTAACACTAGTTCAGACAGCAATCCAAATTATATAGTTTGCTGCAGATCCCCCCACCATGCCCCATGATTCCCACTATAGCTTTTGAAACATACTGTTAAATATTATGATACAAACACCCTAATACTGGGTGAATTACACTACCCTGCCATTAACTGGAAAAATAATTGTGTACCAACACATGTGCCCAATGGTTCTTGGAAGTCATAATTCCCAATACCCTGGATGAAGTAACCCATAGTCCCACCAGGTGCTCAAATATCCTAGACCTGGTCATTACCAACATGGGAAATCAATGCTCTACACCTATGGTCACTCCATTGGTGGTCAGGTCTGCACATGAGCTAATCACCCTTAACATCAACATCCCTCCCCCACACCCCAGTAAGGAAACCTCTGTAACACACATCTCCAAAGCCAATGTCATGCTACACATGTCAGAGGTGACTAACGTCATGACACCCATGCAGATGGGAACTGAAAGGACGACTGCTGAATCTTACATGAAAGCACTGTACGAGCACATCCACTCGTGAATTAATCATGCTATCCAATATAGAACCAATATGCTCCCCACCAAGAAAAGGAAGCCAATGTGGTGGCCCTCTGCCATAAACATACTGCACAACAAAAGGAGGAAACTGTTGCAGAAATGGGTGAATTTCCAGGATACAAAATACTCCCTTACCAGCCACAGTAAGAATCTGAGATCACTCATAACATACACCAAAGCTAGTTACGAACACAATATAGCCAAATATGCCAAAGGCAACTGCAAGCCATTCTATAGCTATGTCAGGAATCTAAATGGCAATGCTCAGATCTGCTTTGAGCTACAACAGGATGGCATTAAATATACTGCTCCCAAGGATATTGTCAATATCCTGGCAGATCAATTCAGTGTCAACTGCAGTCCTCTCCCACCCCTGAAAGGGCCCATCTCAACACAGAAAGATTGTCAGATTCCAGTGATAATGGTCACATAGGTAAAAACCACACTCTCCAGAGCTAAGACAACAGCAGCCATGGGACCAGTCAGCATCCTGGACTGTGTACTACATGTGCTACAAAATGTACTGACACCTCACCTACGTGCTATGTCTAATCATAGCCACACCTCAGGCTTCGTGCCCACTGTGTGGCACACAGCAACAGTTATCCCAGTCCACAAGGAGCGATACACATTGGATCCTGGGAACTATAGCCCCAGCAGTATGATGTGCCTGATCTGCAAGGCCATGGAATGTATTATCATAGAAATTAAAACAAAGACATTGGCAACATGCAAACACTGGACCCAACCAGGATGGGTTTGTGAAGGGCCGATCATATCACCTCAACCTGATTGAGAACTGTGAATCCATCTTCAGAGCTGTGGACGAGGGTAATGTGGTTCACACAGCCTATCTGGACCTTGCCAAGGCCTTCAACACCATTCCCCAGTCTGAAATCATAGATAAATGTATCAAGCTGGCCATTAATCCCTATGTTACCCAATGAGCTGCCAGCTACAGTACTGGCAGAACCCACACTGTAAATGTAGATGACACCAACCCCAGCCTCAGACAAATGACAGTTGGAGTACCTTAGGATTCAGTCCTGGCACAAACCTTGTTTGGCATCTACTGCTCTGAAGTGCAGTCCAATAGTAAGGGACTCTGGCAAACAAAGGTCACAGATGACTGCACACTGGGAACCAATATTGAATCCCCACATGATGTGGATATTCTATAGAAGGGCCTTACAGAAAGACATGCTTGGTGCCTGAGCCATGGCCTCAAGATCAATGCAAAGAAATTTACAGTTATCCCCTTTGGGAAGGGACATTTACCTGTGGTTTCCACATAGGTGACAGTACACTAAACACCTAAAGTGTGATAAGAGACTTAGGGACACAGCTGGACAGTGGTCTCACCTTTGATAACCACACTGCCACAACAGTCAGGAAATCCACCTATGTGGTACACCTCACCACTAACGGCTTTACATCCAGGAAAAAGGAGGCCATTGTCCCACTGTAGTCATCTCTTAGTCGACCCAGTACAGACTACAATGGCCCATTATGTATGCACCTCACAAGACATCTGCAACAACTAGAAAGACTGCAGACGTACCTCACTAAGAATCACAGGCCTAAACCAGATGCCCTATACTGACTGTCTGAAAATCATCTAGCTATACTCTGTCAAATATTGTGTTCTCAGAGGTGATTTCTGCTTAACATACCATGCCATGTCAAACCCACAGCTGTTGGACATGCCACACTTAAAGAATTCCAAACCCTCACAGTCACATGCTCCAGGGATCCAAATCTTGTCATAACAATGAACAATACATGCTGGTGGGATGTGTTCCTGACCCAGAGGCTCCCCAGACTCTGGAATAGACTGCCCATACATGTCAAGCAGAGTGCCTCTTTGGCCATCTTCAAAAGGAACCTGGACAATTGGATGGGTGATAGGAAATTGACCCCGGGGATCATGTCAGCTGCCCTGCTAGACAGGCGTCCAGGGAAGTAAATAATGTGGGAAGACATAGCCAGGGAATTGTCATATCTATATATGTATAGGCCCTAGGGCTGATAGACTAGTACCAACCTATGAACCTATGACCTGCACTTTCCATTGCCCAACCTTGGCAAGGTTACTGATGTCATTCACTTTGAAATACACCTTTGGGGAAGGACTTGGTGTGTGTGTGTGTGTGTGTGTGTGTGTGTGTGTGTGTGTGTGTGTGTGTGTGTGTGTGTGTGTGTGTGTGTGTGTTTATCATACCTATCTTGTGTGGCAGTAGCTCTGAGTGTGTAATAACTGGACTCATTGTGGAGTGGGTTTTGCAAATTTCTTATATGGTGGGCCTATTATATGTCACAATGTCCACCTTACAAGGATAACAGATGTCAAATAGCAGAGAGGCTGGGGTAGATAATCCATACCCCTACATGTGACATCATGGCTTGGTGAACAATATAGGCAACCCTAGTATTACCAAGAGAACACTCTCCACCCATGTCTCCTACACAAACACACTCGGCTACGCAACAACCACTATTTTTGTAGTTCCCTGCATATTGCCCACAGATAGTAACCATGGTGTGATTGTAGTGGATTACAGAGGACATGGCACCCTGTCCCATCCCTACAACAGGCAAATCATTGCATAAAGTGCTCTTTCACTATGTTCCCATTTGTACAACTGCAACAACTGTAGAGCCAGCATATGTAACCCACAAAGGACATACCATCCATACCATGCCTTCTACACATGCCCTTTATGGACAGATGCGACTGACACCAGAGAATACTTGTATCATGCTGTTTAGGTGTAGGGTCAACCTGGTGTCCATTGCCAATTCTCACCACATGAGGTCAGAAATGGCACATCTGATAATAGCAATCTGTCTACACAACATGCCCCAGACACCCGAGGTGCACTTCCACATGTCACAGAACATGCATGTGGGATGTGTGCACATCCCAGACACCATCCATGTCATGGAATATAGAACACATACATGGCAAGCATTGCACAGCACTGGCCACCCACAATAGTAACCCAGATGACTGGATGGTGAATACAATACCCACCTATGTGGGCCAATCCAGACACTACACTACTGAACCACACTGCAGACCGTTGTCATGTGGCCTGATGCCAAGGTGTACCCTTTACCTAGCCTTGTACAGCCTTCTGGCACAGTTAACCACTACACACATGTGAAGCAATGCACCCATGCATGTCAGTACTGGCAAACCTGCATGTGTGTGTGTGTGCGTGCGTGTGTGTGTGTGTGTGTGTGTGTGTGTGTGTGTGTGTGTGTGTGTGTTGAGTATAATGATTTGGATGCCATTCACACTCACTACACCACCCATTGGCCTACTGAAGCATGACTTCTGATGTCAGACACCTTTACATACCCTTTGCCCATATATCATCCTGACAACCCCTGTGGTGCATGTGATACCTGCGTATTACTGTATTGGGGCAAACTAGCTAGTTAAGAAGTCTAATCCTGACCCTGCCAACTGTGATAATGTGTGTGAGTCCCTAAGAGAGTATGGCTGTGTCAACCTTGACACCTGTTCATGTGGAAAGGCACGTGTGCTACAGCTACCTTATCACTCCTTTATCACTGTTGCTGATGTTACTCACTATCAAATATACCTTTGGGCAGTTCCACAACATATAAGCTCTGTGCCGCATGCAATAACTGCATAGACATGTGATAGCAATACATAGTCAGACAGGGGTTTGAAACCCTACATTGGTAAGTGTGAGACACAAACATGGTTGGGTTTTACTCTCCCACCCACTCCATGTCTTACTTTGTCTATGTCTGACTCTCTCACTCCCTCTCTGGTGGATCTGGAGAAGTACACCTGCTTTGCTTAGGCAGCAGCTTGTGTTTTGTAAGTGATGCTCATGATCAGCTGATGGTCTCTGCACAAATTGCATTCCACCACTAACTGATTGCATGTGGAACAGCTGTGGTAACATTCCCATAGCCAATTGCATGGAAACACACTCCTATAACTAGGAACATCATGTGGGTGTTGGCCCTTTTCATTCACTGTGAGCAGGACTTCATGTCGGTGTTTGGCAAACAGCATCACAGATGGTAGTGGGATATATCTCACAACATACACTGTGGCAACAGGCCAACAGACAGGAGGGGGATGTTCCAGACATGACTACAGACTGTAAGTGTTGCTCTTCTGAATTTGGTGTAATGTTGGTTTATCAGGGTTTGTGTGGATATGGCTGGTCTACATGAATTAATACCTGTCATGATTATGTGTTTGGGGAAACTCCCACCTGTAGGGTTATCTGCAGACTGGCCAGTGTTTGGAGTCTTATGTTTCTTGTGTTACTCACAGATCACCTATCTTAAAACTGCAGAAGCATAGTCTGTGGATTTCAGTCAGTACATGGTGACAGCCATGAGAGTTACTGACTTCATATCCCTTATAGGACATTTGTCACAACAAACCCTGTTACAACAGTAAATGCATGAGGTTACCACAGCAATATGCCAATATCGGCCCAGTGTTTGTGCCTCCAGCCACAAGTCTGTCAACCTCTGTACATATGCCATGCAGTAAGAGGTGTATATGTTCTGTACACCATTATTTATTGACATCATACCAGATAACAATCTGGTCAGATATCAGACTGCCAGACATGTTATGTATAGTAGGGTTATATTTGAGGACATAACCTGGGCATTCTGCAGCTGTGTGTACAGTAGTGAGGTCTGTGTACTTATGGTGATTGTCGACAGTATGTGCATTGCGAATACGTACCTTGGCCTGTGTAAAGACTGTGGTAGAAGTCATTGTTCTTGGTCCTGTTCTATCTGATGTTACATGCTGCTCCAGTGTATGGTACCCTATCCTCTCACATGTTTGTAGGGCCAAACACACACATGTCCCATACCACAGACAAGCATTTGACCACACCGTGTCATGGCCCAGTATATATGGGGTATTGTGTGAGTGGCACATATGAGGATGGTGTTGATCAGACAGTCCATATAGTGTAATATTAAGCTTGCTTACCACATGTGTCTGTGGCTGTGTCTACATTGGTTGTGGGTATGCACTTTCACACAGGTGTCTGTTACTCTGTGCTGTGACATGCCTGTAGAGACTGCTATATTTGCAGATACATGTGTATTCCCCCATAAGAAATGTAGGCCAGTGTTGTGGCAGTCTGCCTGTAGTATGCACAGTGCTTTGTTAGATACCTAGCAGCTTAGTGTAATTACCCAGTGTGATATTATGCCCAGGTATTTGCCAGATGTACTGCTGCCGGGCCACCATAACTGTCATGTATTTCTGACTAAGCAGTGGGATGCTGTACAGATGTATGTCACTAACTAGTGGGTAGTATGTGGCCATGTGACCTCTGCACCACCAGTTATTATGGGTCAGGACAGACAGGAGTGTGTGAATGCATAAACTGTGTGGGCATATGTTGTCCAGTATTTACATGATATACCCATGTACATGGCTATTTACGTCCACATTTTCAGGCCTGGTCAACATGTCTTGCACTAAGGGAATCTGTGTATACCTCTGAACTGACCAGAGTGTGCCAGACTGTCCACATATATTGGTCATATCTCTGCTGTAGTCCACAGGATCATTACTGTTATATCAGTGGTACTGTACTATGATGACATTAGGATGTCTGTAAGTAACTGATGGCGTATATGTCAATAGCAGATGTGACCTCCCACACACAACATGTCTGTTAAGACAACCCCTGTTACAGTAGCAACAGCCTACATATATACCTGCAATACATACATGAAATCCCCTTGCACTAAGAGGTTGAGATTATTAGTGCTGAGGTATGACTCCACTCCATGTTCTGGACATATGGTAAACATATATGTATATATATATATATATATATATATATATATATATATATACACACACACACACACACACACACACACACACACACACATATATATATATATATATATATATATATATATATATATATATATATATATATACTGGTGATTGGAGCAGATTTTAATGGGCATGTTGATGAAGGGAACAGAGGGGGTGAGGAAGTGATGGGTAGGTATGGTGTTAAGCAAAGGACTGCAGAAGGTCAGATGGTAGTGGATTTTGAGAAAAGCATGGACATGGCTGTGATGAATATGTATTTTAACAAGAGGGAGGAGCATAGGGTGACATACAAGAGTGTAGGAAGATGCATACAGGTGGATGTAGAAAGGCCAGTCTGAAGGAGATTGGAGACTGTAAAGTGGTGGCAGGGGAAAGTGTAATTAGTGTAGTTGAATTTTTAAAAATTGATAAGCCTAGGGTCCCTTCTATCTTCGGAATTCCGAAGATTCATAAAAGTGAGGTTGATCCCCCCCCCCCCAAGACCCATTGTCTCAGCTTGTGGTTCCAAAACACATAGTTTGGCTAAGTTTGTGGATAGTAAATTGAAAAATTCCTGGATTAAGAAGGAATCAATATTAAAAGACTCTTGGGACCTTCTTGAAGTTATTAACAAGGAGGTTTTATGTGGCAATTTAATATTTGTGACCATCGACATCGTGGATCTATTTTCAAGTATTTCTCACACAGAAGGAATGGAAATGTTTGAGGAGGCTGTATTTCAGGAAGATACTTTAACTCATAATGACAAAATTGTATGTGTATCCCTAATGGACTTGGTTCTTAAATATAATTTTTTAAACTTTTGTGGGGAATTTTACAAGCAAACCAAGGGTGTTGCTATGGGGGCTGCTTGTGCCCCCACTTATGCCAACCTAGTATTGGCTAGGTGGGAGGAGTTATTTGTTCTCAATTCCAGGTTTTGTTCTTGTTGGAGACTTTATCGAAGATATTTGGACGATATAGTCATTTTATGGTCAGGGGGTATTGAGCAATTGGAGGAATTTAAAGTGTATTTGGGGGAAACAACTCATTTTTTTAAAATTTACTTTCCATGTTTCCACTGAAAAGTTACAATTTTTAGATGTGGAAATTTATAGAAGAAATGATAGATTTGAATCTAAAATATACAGGAAACCCACCTTTTGTAAGTCATTTTTACATTTTCAAAGCGCACATACCTATTATTGTAAAAAGAATATAGTGAAGGGACAGTATGTCCGAGGTAGTCGTATGACCACCTTAGAAGGTGATTTTAAGGAAGAGTGCAACTTATTAAACAAAATGTTTTTGGAAAGAGGTTACCCCCAAGACTTCATTAATAAAATATATGAAGAAGTTTTAAATGGGAGAGAAAATAGATTCAAACCTGTTCTTGGTAATAGAAACCTAAATTAAATCATTGGTGGTTTGAAAGTACCAGATACCAATACCCCCACCCCCAAAGAGATGGATTACAGACATGTCTTAGTTCTTGAATATAATGCTTTCAATAATAATGTTACAAAACAAGTTATTAAAGAGAATGGACTAAATTCATTAGTTTAACTGATTTGGACCAGAAAATATTAAACAATAATGTTAAAGTAGTATATAAACATTCACAATCATTCAAAAATATGTTGGAATACAAAGGCCCCCAAACATCTAATAAAATTAGGAAGGGTACCTTCAAATGTGGACACTGTGTGTATTGTAGTAATATAATAGATAAGGACAAAGTTTTCCTGGAAAGTAGACAGAGATGGATCACAAGTATAGATTATTACAATTGTGAAACTAAAGGTGTGGTATACCTAGGACTATGCTCAGAATGTGATGCTTTTTACGTGGGCAAAACGGAAAGATTTTTAAAAAGGATATATGAACATAAATATGAGATATCCACAAAAAAAGAAACTAATGCATTGTATAAACACACCTTAACTTGTCACAATGCTAAATTTCATTTCATGGTTTTAGAACAGGTTAAAAAAGACGTGAGAGGTGGACTATGGGAAGAAAAATTGGAATTTAGGGAGCTATGGTGGCAAATCTTATAGCTGTCCATCTTTCCACTCAAAAAATTCCATCTCTAAAATGAGAATAATGTGGAACAATAAAAAAATGGAACAATAACATACTAATGCCTTACAACAACAACAAGAAGAAGGCGCTATAGGATTAAATAAAATGGTTAAAATATACTGGAAGATCTTTTAATGAATTAATATGATTTCATTGTATTTTACATATTTTTTTTGGTTCCTAAAAAGTTAACTAACACTGAATGTGTGAGTGAGTCTTTCAAAATGGGAAACATTGAGAACATTTGAAAACATTTTTAAGACCCCAAAAATGAGAATCGTTCCTCTGTGAGGTACACACTTGAGGTATGCCCTTGATGCAACTAATCCCCCCGGTCTTAATAATTCTATTTCCATCATGCCACTTTTAAAGTTAAAAGCAGGAAAAATATGAACATTTAAGTGTATTTATTATTTTAACCAGCAGATGGCAGGCTATATTATATAAATTATATAAATTATTTTTTTAAAGTATTTTTAAAAAAAAGCATTCTATAATATCCAGCATTGATTTTCACATATTTACCATTACAACAACATCTATTGTTTTAAAGGTGGTTTTACACTATTTATTTGTTCACTCATTCATGTAAACAGGTCTTTGTAACAACAATAAGGTTGGATCAGGAAAGAAATGTTTTAAAACACACGGACAAACATGTAATATTAACTAATAATTTAACTCTTAATTTGGAGGTTGTGTTGATTAGGTAATTGGTTTTTAATAATTGTATATCAGGTCTGATTTATTCTGTACAGGGTATCTGAAGAAGTCGGTTTAAGACGAAAACGCAATTTTGTTTTAAGACGTTAATGTGCATTGAGTTTGTTGTCAGTGTAAATCTGCGGATTTTAATAAAGTACTGTTGCTGACATCCGTGGCTCTAGCAGTATTGGCATTCTACTTCGTTTTTGTTTTTTCTGTGCCAATCATCCTTTTTGTATTCGGGAAAGTGTAGTTAGGCAGCATAGGATGGTGGTTTGTAGGATGACATTGGGGATCACGAAGAGGAAGATGAGTGTGAGGGCAGCACCAAGGATCAAATGGTGGAAATTAAAAAAGGGTAATTGTGAGGTGATGTTCAGGGAAGAGTTAAGACAGGCACTGGTTGGCAGTGAAGAGTTACCGAATAGCTGGATAACTACAGCAGAACTAGTAAGAGAGATGGCTAGAAAGGTGCTTGGTGTGACATCTGGAAAGAGGAAGGAGGACAAGGAGACTTGGTGGTGAAATGAAGAAGTACAGGAGAGTATACAGAGAAAGAGGTCGGCGAAGATGAAGTGGGATTGTCAAAGAGATGAAGAAAGTAGACACGAGTATAAGGAGATGAGGTGCATGGCAAAGAGAGACGTGGCAAAGGCTAAGGATTAGGCGTATGAAGAGTTGTATGAAAGGTTGCACACCAAGGAGGGAGAAAAGGACCTGTACCAATTGGCTAGACAGAGGGACCGAGCTAGTAAAGATGTGCAGCAGGTAAGGGTGATAAAGGATAATGAGAGAAAAGTACTCACAAGCGAGGAGAGTGTGTTGAGCAGATGGAAAGAGTACTTTGAGGGGTTGATGAATGAAGAGAATGAGAGAGAGAGAGAAGGTTGGATGATGTGTGGATAGTAAATCATGAAGTGCATTGGATTAGCAAGGAGGAAGTAAGGATAGCTATGAAGAGGATGAAGAACGGAAAGGCTGTCGGGCCATATGACATATCTGTGGAAGCATGGAGGTGTTTAGGTGAAATGGCAGTGAAGTTTTTAACTAGATTGTTTAACGAAATCTTGGAAAGTGAGAGGATGCCTGACGAATGGAGAAAAAGTGTTTTGGTACCAATTTTTAAGAATGAGGGTGATGTGCAGAGCTGTAGTAACTACAGAGGGATTAAGCTGATCAGTCATATCATGACATCATGGGAAAGAATAGTGGAAGCTAGGTTAAGAAGGGAGGTGATCATTAGTGATCAGCAGTATGGTTTCATGCCAGGAAAGAACACTATAGATGCAATGTTTGCTCTGAGAGTGTTGATGGAGAAGTACAGAGAAGGTCAGAAGGAGTTGCATTGTGTCTTTGTGGATTTAGAGAAAGCATATGACAGGGTGGCTAGAGAGGAGCTGTGGTATTGTTTGAGGAAGTTGGGAGTGTCAGAGAAGTATGTAAGAGTGGTACAGGATATGTATGAGGGTAGTGTGATAGCGGTGAGGTTTGCGTTGGGAGTGACGGATGCGTTTAAGGTGGAGGTGGGATTACATCAAAGATCATCTCTGAGCCCTTTCTTATTTGCAATGGGGATGGACAGGTTGACAGATGAGATCAGACAGGAGTCCCCGTGGACTATGATGTTTGCAGATGATACTGTAATTTTAGTTAGAGTAGGGAACAGGTGGAGGAGACCCTGGAGAGGTGGAGATATGCTCCAGAGAGAAGAGGAATGAAGGTCAGCAGGTCTAAGACAGAATATATGTGTGTGAATGAGAGGGAGGATAGAGGAATGGTGAGGTTGCAGGGAATAGAGGTGGCAAAGGTGGATGAGTTTAAGTACTTGGGATCAACAGTTCAGAGTAATGGTGAGTGTGGAAGAGAGGTGAAGAAGAGAGTACAGGCAGGATGGAGTGGGTGGAAAAGAGTGTCAGGAGTGATGTGTGACAGAGGAGTACCAATAAGAGTGAAAGGGAAGGTCTACAAGAGGGTAGTGAGTCCAGCTATGTTGCATGGGTTGAAGACAGTGGCACTGACAAAAAGGCAGGAGTCAGAGCTTGATGTGGCAGAGTTGAGGATGTTAAGATTTGCACTGGGTGTGATGAGGATGGACAGGATTAGGAATAAGTATATTAGAGGGTAAGCCCAGGTTGGAAGGTTTGGAGACAAAGCCAGAGAGGCAAGATTATGTTAGTTTGGACATGTGCTGAGGAGGGATGCAGAGTATATTGGGAAAAAGATGCTAAGGATGAAGCTGCCAGGTAACAGGAAAAGAGGAAGGCCTAAGATAAGGTTTATGGATGTGGTGAGAGAGGAAATGCAGGTGGTTGGTGTGACAGAGCAAGATGTAGAGGACAGGCAGAAATGGAAGCAGTTGATCTGCTGTGGTGACCCCTAACAGGAGCAGCCAAAAGAACAAGAAGAAGAAGATATATACATATACATATATATATATATATATATATATATATATATATATATATATATATATATGTATATATACATATATATATATATATATATATATATATATATATAAATATATATATATATATATATATATATATATATATATATATATATATATATATATACACACATCCATATATGTCTACACATATACAGATATATCGACATATATGCACATATAGTTATAGATATCTACACACATATATACACACACACACACACACAGAGATCTATATATGGCCATATATATGATGCACTATACAGATGTGTATAAACACATATATATGAATATATATGTGTATGTACATGTAGACATGTATTTACGTATGTATATGTATATATCCATATTGAAAAATGAAATGACGTCTTCTGTTTTGGTTTCTTGCTGTTACTTGCATTTACATGCAAGCATACCAAAGTATATTTAACTATTTATTGTAACCAACTAATCTTATTTCTGTATTGTACTAAGTCCAATAAATACACCGAGACACTGCTTCAGTTAATACGCTTTACTGTTACATTCTCCTTTTGGATCTACAAGCAGGCAACACAGATGCTGTCAGCTCTCTGTGGCAAATTCCCAAAGCTAGTTTATACACATATGTATACCAAATATATTTTTTCTCAAAGTCTGATGTATAACAGTTCTTTCTTTGTATAACAATTTTCCTTTGTTCCCTTGTTCTTGGTTCTTTGTAGTTTGATGATCCATGGAAACTCAGTCTTGTATTATCTGAAACATGGTGTTCCAGCACTATCTGAGACTTGATGTTCTAACTTTATCTTGCTTGATGCTACATCTCTTTACTTCATTGATGTCCTTCCAGCTGCCATCTGAGCGGTTATTTTTACAGACTTTGTTTCTCAATAACATTCTCCTTTACATGGATGCCAATATCTAATTAAGCTATGCCAGCACACTTACTACTTTCTATTTTTCAGCATTTTATACTGTTTCGAAATTAACCCTTTATATTTCATATTGCAGCTTTTTTTTTAAACTAATAATCATGCTAACAACAGTTACTATTATTCTTTTAGCAGTGGCGGCTGGTGACTTCAAATCAAAGGAGGGCTGCAGGAGACAGCTGAATAGGTGCAGTCAATGGGAAGGGGTGCGGCCAACTAGAAAGGGGAGGAGCTATGCTCAAAACCACAAAAACTGTAACTTTAATGAATTACGCTGCCCTGGGTGCCAAACCATCATTATTAGAATCCAATCAAAACAAAATGAAGTGTAGAAGAAAAAAAATATTTCAATGCATTGGCTGCATAACAGCTTAATATCTAGATGGAAACAAAAAGATTGTGAGGCATGAAAAAATTAATTACTTTTTAAATACATTACTGGAATGCCAGTCAAAATCAAGTATAAGAAAAACAAGCAGCACTCAACTCAAACCACTTCTCCTTGCACTGTAGTTCTAATTAGAATTTTTATTCAGCTTTTATTAAAGTACCAATTAACATGATGAAGCCTGAAAGTAGCAATCTCTGTGATACCCCCACTTGTAAAAATGTTTCTTATCCAGAAAAGACCTGCTGCCTGACAACAACTATCTACTTGTTTCATGGGGAAAACATGATCAAAGTAAAAAATGAAAAGCAAACAAGAAACAAGCTCAAGATACATTGCTTAAAGGATTACTGCACAGGTTATGGACCACACATGATAGATTGGCATTCTGTTTAATTTACAGGTAAAGCCTGCAAAGATGACTGCAAGTCTCCAACAAATGTAATGAGCTTCTTAAAATAATGTAATCCTGTCCTTTATTACAAATACTGTTATATGCATTTCAGTACCCAAGGCTTATACATTATCTAGTTATGCAAGTATTCTCTGCATGGCAACAACAGAAAGGCTTTCAATTTTGGCAGTTCTTTAACAGTATGCTTATTAAAGCTTACTTGCATCTTACAATCTCAGACAAGCTTACCTTATGGTCATTAAAGCATTGCTACTTAAACACAGAGCAACAGGCACTTTCTGAATAATAATAAGCATAAATCAACAGTATAAAAATATGACAGAAACCAGAACATTCTGCAAAATCAAGGACAGATGAAAAGCCATTGTAGTGCTTGTGTCTACTTTGGATGGGGTGATACTCTCCACATTTACAGTGCATAACTGCTCCTTGCCTTGCTTGGACACATCCAGAGTCACTACATGGGTGAGTGGGGTGCAACAAGTTTGTCACAGTTTGAAATATCTCTGGCTGACTGTGATGGCCCTGACACATTTGTCATACCTCTCAACCTCAGAGCAAGACATCAGGACAAAGCCATAAATAGAAGTGGGACAAAGGCCCCAAAATGACAATTTTTAAATATTCAGATTTTAAACTTAGAAAGATAATAGAATAATAGGTCTCGCATTAGTATGAATTTTTTGAAGGGTATGAAATCTGAAACTCAAATGTCTGTCGTTATTTTCTAACCTCAATCTTAAATAATTTGCCACTAACTTGCCAAAAAAACCACAATTTTATGAAAAATGGACCAAAAATGTGATGCAAAAATATAAAATAGCCACACAATAGAGCTGGGAACCTGTCAAAGAAGGGACACATTTTTAATATTAGTACTGCTAACTTGAGCAGCTGACCAAATAAAAGAATCTACATGCATTTCTGAAATAAAAGTAATCTATAACTCTGATTATTACAGTTATTTATTAATTGTAAACCCTCCACATTTTCTTCCAAAATCGCCATTTTGCGGAACCATCATTAGTGGAAGAGCAACATTTTGAGCCAAAATCGGGGACAGTTGAGAGGTGTGGATATACCTAAGTCTATAAAAGCAATTTATTTGCATGTACCTCTCAACCTGTTAATGCAGGAAATCTGGACAAGGCCAAATGTATTGGAGGAACATATAAACAGTACTAAAAATTGCTCTTGTATAAACTGAGACAGGTCTTGCTTTAGCATGCATTTTTCTGAAGGTTATGAAGTCTGAAACTCAGTGTCTGTCATTAATTAGTGACTCAATTCCTAAATGATTTGCCAGAAAGCCACATATATTATGAGGAACAAACCAAAAATAAGAAGCAAAACTATATTATTTCTGTGAAAATCTGGACAGTTGAGAGGTATGGTTCAGCCAGGGCTGTCTTTGAGTTTGCTTCCCTTCCCCCCTCACAAAATCATGATCGAATGGAGCCTCCCCACTGCAGCCATTCCAATGAACCATTACTTGGCTATTTCACCCCATTTACCATAAACACTAATGTGCATACTGCTTTACTTCTACAAGGATATGGACTTCATTTGAATGTTTTATTTTGCATTTTACAGAGCAAACACTAAGACATCTGCTAAACAAAGCAATGCAGTCTCACAATGAAAACAGACTTAGCATTAAAACTTCCCTGCCCTTGAAACTCACATTCATTGAAACAGCATTGAAACCCACATTCAAAGAAAATACATTTTGCCAGTGGCAGATAAAGATTAACTTTGGGCTGTTTTGAAATTATAGGCCCCTTGCACACTAAACATACATGTGCTCTTTGTTGGACTTTCCTGATTGTATTAAATTATATTCCTTGTACAATACAGTACAGTTGTTAGTGGGCATTTTAAATTTCATATTATTTTGAACATTTTTCCAGTAAACAATGAAACAAAATGCATGCACCAATAATGATAAAACTGCCCAATTCAGAACATTTTTCAAGTAAACAATTAAACAAAATGCATGCACCAATAATGACAACACTGCCCAATTCAGAACATTTCCATCATAAAAGTCTACTCATACTTCTATAGTCTACCAGTATCAATACATATGCACAATCTCTGAAGAAGTAAAAGTCATCCAAATAATTCCACATTAAAGAAATCTGTAACTAATGAAGAGGTTGCTGCTAGCAAACAACTTTATTTTTCATTGTTTCATCTACAAATAAAGTGCCTGTTTCCCTTGAGGAAAAAATTGCCTATGTTGCATTAAAAAGTAATAAGCTAGTAATATTGCAATAGGGAATGGAAAGCAAACTGATAAGTTCATAATTACTAGGTATCCTTGCCAGAAAGGACTGCAGTATCCACCCCCTTTACAGCACAATGCAGTATTAGCAATGCATCTACTTACTGCGGGAGTAGAACCCACAGCCTTCTGCATCAAAATCAAGTACACTACCTGTTGTGCTATTTACAATGCAAGAAGCTTCAGCATACGCAGCACTAAACTTTTGTTCCCCTGCAGCTCTCAGCTCCCAGCTCCTTGTAAAATCTACTCGACACTCAGCTGTATATCTGAACTTTGCAGCACAAAAAATCTGGAAAAAGCCAACATTTATTGGGGGGTGGGGACACAAGCCCAAAAACCAGGGACACATTTTAAACATTGCTTGTATAATGTTGGAAAGTTGTTAGAATAAAATTCCATGTTAAAACCATACATTTCATTGTCAAGTTTTGAACCCAGGATCCTGTGCAAAACAGTCAGTGCAACATACCACTATGCCATATCAGTTGCTTGATGAAAGAGAGGAAGACTGAAACTTAAATGGCTACCATTTAGTGAATTCATTTCTCACCATAGCTCTCAACCTCTTAGCAAAAAACACCTGGACAGAGCAGTAATGGGGGAATACAGCCCCCAAACATATTCAGTGAATTCAGTTCTCACCATAGCTCTCAACCTTAGCACAAAAAACTTGAACAAATTAATAATGGGGAATTCAGTCTACAAAATAGGGACAAATTTCAAATATCTTATAAACTTAGAAAATTGCTAGAATAAAAGATTTTGTGTTACCATGTTCTTTCTGAAGAATATGAAGTCTGAAATTCAAATGCCTGTCATTTTTATTTATTTAACATTTTTTAACCAGGAAAGTCCAACCTGGATCAAAAGCCATTTTCAGCACAGGCCCAGGGAGAAACACTCCAGGCACATGTCTTTGTAAGAAAGTCTGACTTGGAACAAAAGCCAATTTTCAGCACATGCCCAGGGAGAAACACTCCAGACACATGTCTTTGTAAGGAAGTCCAACTTGGAACAAAAGCCAATTTTCAGCACAGGCCCAGGGAGAAATACTCTAGACACATGTCTCTGTAAGATGAAAGGACATGCAGACTCCATACAGAAGGCACCCCAGCCAAGAATCAAACCAAAGAAGTTGTATCTGTCAGGCACTAATGCTACCCCTGCACCACTGACTCTGTAACACAAATGCAGAAATGACAGATTTTATGAGGAACAGAACAGAACATGCAGACTCCACACGGAAGTCACCCTAGCCACAGATCAAAACAAAGAAGCTGTATCTGTTAGGTAACAATGCTACCCCTGCACCACTGACTGTGTAACAACAATACAGAAATCACAAATATGAGGCAAAAATCTGCAGACTTTTTACAGATGGTGGTGGGTAGGGAATTGCGGCAACTGGGACATTTCGCACACACTAAAATTTAGTTATAGATTTTTTCAACATTTTGTACTATATCATTACATCGCATTTGCAAAATGTTTGCTTGCGTCATGATTACATTAAGTATCTTCCTTAGTGCAACAGCTCATATCTTCATTGCTAGATGTAAACACATCCACTGTTCGAGTGACTAGTAGTATAGAAGTATTATCATCCTCTGCAACACCACCAAACATGAATATAGAATGAAACAAGGTCTACAAAGGATCACCGCTTTGGGAAGTGCTAAACATCTTTGGGACACTTCTGCTTACTCAAGACAAGGCAGGGTTATACAAATCATGAGTCTGGCAATTTGTTTTCTCTGTGTTAATAAGTATATCAACATGTCTCAATGAAATACGTGGAGGCCAAGTAATGTCTGTTTGTTACAAGTCAGTCCCTGCTCATTTCCCAGAAATAATCCCCAAAGTGCCCCAAACTTTTACAGTGTGAGAGATCTGTACATTAATGATATTAAAGACAAGGCAAGGTACCTTTAAGGAAAAAAAACATAAATAATACAAACTCAAGAACCAATCCAATGAGGAAAAAATTATTGGCATTCTCTGTGAGTTTATGTTTTAAGTTGTGGTATGAGTTTTTATAATTTTACTAGTTTTATATATTGCACATTTAGTTAAATAAAAAGACTTTTGGACTAGTACCTACAGCGAGTGCCGAGGATTTTTTCTCACATGCCTTTAAGAAAAAACAGTAGTGATGACAACCACTAGCCTAAATGATCTATGTGAGTAAAATATTCACAGAAGACATGAAAGGGTAACATGCATCAATAGAATAATATCTCCACCCTGCTTTGATACTACTGTGAGTCTTTAATAGCGGTAACAATCTAAGTGAATGACACATTGCACTCCTGAGGAGAACATGAATAAAGAAAATACATCAATTTTACCTGCTTGATTCCTTTTGCTGTCACTACACAAACTATGTAAGTTTAAGGTTCTGATTATGAAGCTACCAAAATGCTTTTGTATTGCCTAACCATATTGTGAGTCATCTGCAAGTAACTTTTATCAGTCTTACTATTATTAAGGCTTACAGACTGTAAATTATTTTGGAAAAAAAAATAAGTAAACACTAAAAGTCTCATAAAAATGATGTTATTGCTTCTTAAACAAGCTAAGCTTTTTATTCATTTTTCTACAAAGCTACAAGTAGCAACTAATGTAACTGATTTGGACCCTAGTGCAGACATCAAACTAAGTAAATATGTACATTCAAAACCACAGCATTCACAGACTTTTCTGCTGCTCCCCTTGTTTTCATTAATTTCTTCCTTCTATATTTCTCTTCCTTCTCACTTACTACAGATGGCACTGCACATGGATAATTTCCCTTTTAATAGTTTAATCTTAGTTCTCTGGTGTTTGTACTATCATGCAAAAAAAAAACACTATTATATCAGCACTATAAGTCGAACATTGTTTCCCAGCTAAACTACTTCATGTTAGGCAGCTTGTAGTACTGTAATGTTGAACTTTGTAATTTGCTGTGTAATGTCATAAAACTGTAACTAGTTAAGCAAGCACTGTAATTTGAGTTGCAAATCACATTCACTTTGTAATTTACTGGACTTCTGCACCCTCTTTATGGCTAAAAAGGATCCTAGGCCAGCCCACATAGCTGGATAGCAAGCACAACCAATAATTAAATAAATAAATAAGTAAATGGATACAGCATGCATGCATACACACACACACACACACACACACACACACACACACACACACACACACACACACACACACACACACACACACACCATCCAGTTATGACATAAAGTAAGTCCAATCCAGCCATCGGGAAAGTCGCTTCTCACCTGCGCAAGCTAACGGTAATTGTGAGACAACAACAAAACTAACTTACCTCTCTCCTGATTCACACACACCATCCAGCTCTGACATAAAATAAATCCAATCCAGCCATCGGGAAAGTTGCTTCTCACCCACGCAACTAACTTGCCTCTCTCCCAATTGGTTCTGCCATGCATGCTCACCTCTCTCCCGATTGGTTCCTGCCGTGCATGCTCTCCTGATTGGTCTAGCCTGCAGAAGAAGCAGTCCGGAGTTCTTCTTTTCTGTGTAGTTATCACCACACAGATGTCTGGGCATTTGCGGGACAGAGATGCCTTTTCCCTTATCTGGACTGCTTGACAAAGCAGTCTGGAGTTCTTCTGGGTGGGTTCCGACCAGTGCGTATGCGTGGACTTCTTCCAGGATTCTTAATTGTTTTTATTACTTTTCTTTTTTTCTTTTTGTTTTCTAGGTGGGTTTTCTTTTTGTTTCCTAGGTGGGAGGGCTGCAGTCCTGTAGTCCTATAGCGTGATCCACCACTGTCTTTTAGGTCCCCTTTATTTTATTTTATTTTATTATGAGGAATGGACTAAACTTTAGTTAAAGAAAAGACTGCATTTGTTTCATTAGCATTATCATTTACAGCATTTACCACTTTGCTCATATTTACAGTCATGATTTGTTGAGTTATTGCAACTCTTTGTAACCTGCAGCATATAAAACAATTTCAAGCTGTCATTATTATTATGACCCCTAAAACTATCAACACAGGTTTTATTAACCAATTTAGCAATTTCCTCCCACATGATGACCATCTTGTGAATATGTCCCACCAATTATGGGCAGTGTCAGCTTCTGTTTTTGTCTTTTACTATTAACACTGGGTCATTTGAAACTATACATACAAACTGTGGTGCCACTTTAACAAACATTTAGAAATTTGAAGGCAATATTGTCCATTTACACAACATTTTGTTCAATTTACAAATTGAGATACATTAGTACTAAATTGTAATCTGTCTATCAAAGATACTTGTAATGATTTACTTCTCTTGTGGTTGTAAATGTACAATCTGTGATATATCTTGTAAAACTTGAAAATGTAATATTGAAGTACAATATTGTTTTTTTTTTTATATCGTTGTCCTATCATAGTACAAACGGAAGGTCTTTTTACCATTTGATCTGTATGAAGTACTGGCCTGTTACCCAAAATGGTAAGTATTTTAACCCATGGTCCTTTTTTGATATTATTGGTAGAAATCATACCCTTTTTCCCCTGTTGAGTTTATTCATACTGTGACATTTTTGTATGATGTCTTTCCTTGTCAGAACTGTTACATTTTTGAGGTAATGTGCAGCATTTAGTAGAGATCGATCTGTTTATTGTCTATTTCAGTCTTTGATTCTTTTTCTACTTTTATGTATGCCTGACCTTGTTCAGCTAACCATGCTGCTATATTTGTGTTAAATGTTATCTTCCCAAATGTACATGTTGTATGCTTTTTTACAACTGAAATTGTCTTGTGTTCTAGTCTGTGTAGCATTTCCCTAACTAAGTTTTATTTGTGAAATATTGTAATTCCCTTTGTTTTGATGTTCAGAATGATGCAAATAAAATGCAGATGTCTGTGTTGAATGATGCGTGCCTTGTCTCGCAGCTGCATTTTTATCTATAGTCCTTAAAGCATGTTTCAGACACTGAACATTCAGCTTGTCTCAAGCTGTACCAGAATATATGTATGCTAGCAAACAGAAATACATGCATTTAACTAGCTATATTATTTTTACATATATTATAGCAATAGATTTCTATATGCATCTAACTAGCAAATAGATTTGCGCATGCATTTATACATTTTTAAACATATTTATCACTGTATACATTCCTTCTGTTTTATTTTATATCCAAAACTGTTTATATTAGTATGTACTTTTTAATCAACTTATATTGCTATTAACTAGAAACACATTGGGAAACAAAACTTTTAGTTTTCTTTTAATACAGCAAGTTAACACAGTTTAATATTGAAACACAATGATGACAACTATTACTATTAGAGCTGAATGAATCTGAATATGACTCTATACAGTGATGTTGTATACAGTAATTTATTGACAATGCTTGAGGATTTTATTGCAAAGGCATTGCAGCCTTGTTTTTTGAAAAAAAAACACGTCACAAAAGTCAAGCTTTGACTTGTTACTCTATTTACATAGATAAACCATTTACTATATACTGTACAGAATACACTTGCTTGTACAGATTGTTTTTGCATTTGTATATACATGGCTGTTATGTACACTCAGTTCAGTTTTTAAACTTAGCATTAAACTAAAGCCTGCTAATTACATTACTTGAAACATTAAAATATATTTTTGGTATTACCACTTTGCACTTTCATTTGAGTCCCTTTTGCAGTACTGTTTACACAGTTAGTGTAAAATTGAAAGTATGCCCTTCTCCTTGTAGTATACATCATTGTATTGCAGTATTGTTTATTTGCTTTATGCTGTGAGAATTTAATGTATGCTTGCCTTTTGGATGTTATGTAGACTGTGACACTTTGGTCTTACACACCCATTTTGAAAAGACATTTACCGTTACTAGTAGCTATTTGTACCCTCCCTTTTTGTAAAGGGACCTGCATAATTTATTTAACTGCATACTATAGCCCATGTACTGACTGTACTCGGTGTAGTATTTACTTGCACACTTTTGTTGTTTTGGCTTAATGCTGCACGTGAATACTTGACAATAATGTTTTAGAAAAACATAAGCCATTGCGTGGTGACCAGTCTTGTTTCCTTGACCTTATAACTTTTAGTATTAGTAACATTTTATGTTATGCAACATTCCTTGTAACTACCTATTCCAACATGGAAAGATTTGAGCTCACATTACTTACTTTTTTCTTTCTGCGCATTCCAGATGCTTAAACCATAACTCCTTTAGCATTTACTCGCACCTTCAGTCATTAGTTAACATGCTTGCAACTTGATATTAGAATGCAGTTGTAATAAACATTAACTTGCCAACTATGCATAATATTGCTTTTGAATACTGTTTTTGCTGGAGTCTGTGCTATTTTTTATGCTATTATACAATTACAAAATATTGTAAGAAACAAAAGAGATATTGGCTTAACTAACACATGCTTAAAACATATATTTACATAATTTTCATTTGCTGTCATTTGCCTTTGCTGCACTTTAGATGAAAAGAAAATACATGCATGTCAGTCTTGTGACGTCATATCTTTTTTGTGTTTAACTACTATCATTTGATTTCTATACCCTAGGACTGTTTTGTTATTTGAAATAGTTTTAAAATTACTTTTTGAGTGCCTTGCTTTAACTGAATGAAAGTTTGTGATGTGTACGCTTAACCATTTTGTAAATGCAGAATAGTACGTCGTAAAATATTTTTTATCAGCGTTGTTAACTGCTGTTGCTTTTTTTTTACTAACCAGATTATATTTGTCAGTATTGTGTTTTGCTGACTTTAAAGCTCTTATGCACTTCTGAAATGTAGAATAGTACGTCATAAAATTTTTTTTTATCAGCGTGGTTAACTGCTGTTGCTTTAGCTCTTTACTAACCAGATTATATTTGTCAGTATTGTGTTTTGCTGACTTTAAAGCTCTTATGCACTTCTAAAAAAGTATTTGCATATGTTGTCTGAACTTTTTGAACTCACTCTGACTGTGTCTTAGAAGTTTATTAAATCTTTTTGTCAGTTTACCATGAACCTCATCTCTGTTTTTATCTGTTTTGTAATGTGCAGTGGTTTTATGCCACTTTTGTCTAGCAAGATGTACACAAGATTTTGTAAATAACTGACTTGAGAATGATATTGTAACTTTGAAATTAACATTTTACATGTGGTGACAGGACACAATGCATATGATTGTTTACTATTACTTTTATGACATTGCACACAGAAAGTAGTTTCATATAACTTGCACAGTAAACGCTTACTGTCATACAAATGATGTTGCTGTTTAAGATACCAGTCAAACGTACATAAAGCATTGACATGAACTTTACTTAGTAAAGTACTACATGTGCTACAGTTATGTTTATACCAGTCTTTAAATACTGACCATACATGTGCTGGACTATTATTACTGTCTACCTGAAAGGTAGTGTTGCACTTTACAGTTCTTTTGTTTATGGCATCCATGCTGTAGAATGAGAAACAAAAAGAGAATTACCAGTTTATGTGTGGAAGGTGGCCAAATCTTCCGTCGAGAAAACATAGAATGTCCCTTGTTGATTCTCCCAAAAGGTGGTCAAACACAGCTGGCAGATTCAACTGTGTGAATGTATAGGACCTGGGGAACTTGCAGAGATGCACTGTTCTGCTGCTGGATACTATGCATAAGAAGGAGGCAAAAGTTTGCACTAAAACTGGATGTACTAACTGAATAAAATGAAAAAGAAGCTGTAGTTGTCACAATAAGAAACCATTTGGTTCGTCAACTGTGGCTCGCCCTTGAAAAATTAATTAAAAAATCAACTAGCCTTATTACTGTATTGCACTGAGTGCAATAAATACACAGAGACACTGCTTCAATTAATACATTTTCCTTTTGAATCTACAAAAATGCAACACAGATGCTGTCAGCTTTCTATGGCAAATTCCCAAAGCTTGTTTATACACACTCATATTTATACTGAAAAGACTGATATTTTTTCTCAAAGTCTGATGTATAACAGTTTTTTTTTGTATAACAGTTGTCCTTTGTTCCCTTGTCCTTGGTTCTTTGTAGTTTGATGATCCATGGAAACTCAGTCTTGGATTATCTGAAATGTAATGTTCCAGCACTATCTGAGGCTTGATGGTACATCTCTTTACTTCATTGATGTCCTTCCAGTTGTCATCTGTGCAGTTATTTTTACAGACTTTGTTTCTCAATAACATACTCCTTTACATGAATGCCAATATCTAATTAAGCTATGCCAGCACACTCTACTTTCTATTTTTCAGCATTTTCTACTATTTCTATATTAACCCTTTTGTATTTCATCTTGCAGCTTTTTATTCAAACTAATAATCATGCTAACAATAATTACTCTTATTCTTTCACATATCCTTGTCATGTGTAAACATTACTGTTGTGTATACCTTCCCAGATGTATCACACCGTATGTATCTGATATGTGTATATTTAGATATAACAGCATATGTGATGCAACAGTAATATCACTAACAAGTACTACACAATTGTAGAAGTCACAGCAATTGTTCAATACTAGTAAATATGTATACTGACAGCTATATTGGAAAAACAACTGTCTTCATAGCTGTCGTGGTGTGGTGGTTAACTGTTGTGACTTTAGTGTACAGGGTCCTGGGTTCAAGCCTGTGAGGGCTGTTTATTTTGTTGCATGGCTGAACAAGGGCTGTTGGATACAGAGTGAGTAAGGCACTTTTAAGCAGTTGTAAGTGGGTTTGCATGGGTTTGCGTGAATGTAAGCACTGCTAACTTCTGGTTACAGTTTCTTATACTCAGTTAGCTTCTCAATTGCTTAACCTGTGTAAGCATTGCTTACTCCAATGCAAACAAGCTAAAACCCGCTTACTGCTGCGTAAAAGTACTTATTCCCACTTACCCCCGTGCTAATTTCTTTAAAAGAAATTAAAAAGGTTGATAGGAAAGTAGTGAAAAAGGAGCACAAAGAGGGAAAGACAGTAGGGAAAATAGCTAGGGATGTGCAGGACAGGTGTAGGGAAGGTCCATAACTGCCCATTTCTACTACAGCAACAGCTATGCATATACACTGATTTGGAGGTAGATTTGGACACTCATACCCTTGAGAGAGGGGTGAGGACAACACTAATATGTTGTGAAGCCAATTAGACCAGATTACATGTATCCAGTGGACATGTGTGTGAAATGGATAGCTATGTATGGGGAGAGATTATTTTTTGGGAAGAGGTTGCCTTTTTTTGTTAAGGTGAGAGTGGGATGTTGGGGACGGATAGTAGGTATGTCTGGGGAGGAAGATTGGGTAGGATAACAGACAAGACAGACAAGACAGCATACAGGGGTGGTATATGACACCTTTGATGGGGAGGAGTGTTTGGAAGTTGGAAACATATGAGCTCTCTAGTGGAAACAGTGGGACTGAGGTCCCCACCCATGTGCAGTCACCACCGCACCTTCACAGCCCCAAAGTTGGCTGTGCTGGGGACTCAGTAGAGGGGCCGGCTGACCCTCTAGCTGTGCCACATGGCCCGCAAGCTGGTGTAACAGATCTCCAAACTCCCTGCAGAGCTCGCTATGCACCAGATCCTGGACCTGGCAATGGTTGACAGTATTCTGTCTGTGCCCACTCCCAGGGGGGCGAGACCCATCCCCTGAGGCAGTTCCACCCAAAGGTGGTGCAGGACCAGTGGACAAGGAGGTCCCGGGGTGGGCCCCAGACATGCTGGTCCCCTGTGCCATGGCCAGATGAGGTTGGAGAGGTAGGTCCGCTGGGACCAGCCTTCCCAAACGTGGTATGGTGTTTCAATTTTACAACATATGTGGGGTAGTAATAGTCAACATATTCCAGGATTAGGTATAACAGCATGCGTAGATATTCCCATTAACCCAAAACACCAGTTATAGAACAGCTGCATAGCACACAGGACGTATGCATATATGGAACCACAGTGGTCATTACAAAAGCATACAGGTACATTGATGGCAGCATGCTATCAATGTGGGAGTATTTCAACATGGCACATGCATAGAACAAATTTCAATATTTATCAAACAATAGGACATATGTCCCAACAGTAGATTTAACAGTACTCATACCGATTGAGTTGTGCATTTAGTTTATTGTTGCAGATATGGTGGGGGGGAGAGAAAGATGTCAATTAACAACTTGTATTTCCCTGTAGTTTTCATTACTTTCCTAGTTAGTGCTGTGATCTGTACCTTACAGGTGTTATTACACTACCCTATGGCCTTAGTTTGGACAGTGGTATGGATGTAGACAACTATATACATGAACTGAGTTGTACAAGCAGTATACACCTCTTACCTGTTATACCTGTTGAGGTATTGTTTGGTAACACTACTTGACTGTTTCTACCCATATTCCCAGATTCCATGTTGATGTTATGCACACACCTGTCCATCTCTTATTGCACACACTCTGGGCATGTCTTGACAACATGCAGGTGAAACAGGGACATATTTTGACTATTGCTCTCATAAACCTTTGGTGAGTTGTACAATGACAGGTTCATTTTCATAGACATTTTCCAAATATTTACAGGCCTGACAGTCAGCTATGTGACATTAAATGCTGCCTACATGTCAGAGATTAGCACGGTGATATGCCAGGGGGACAGAGTAACAGACAGCAGATATGTGCCAATTAACTAGACATTCTGGACAAATATGAACAGTTGAGGGGTATGATTCTGCATACAGCTTACTACCACTCCCAGGATTCGAAGCATACCTGTGTATGCTAAAAAAATAATAGTTCACGTCTCAGTTGAGTGTGCTGTTTGGATTATGTTGTCTCTCTTTTCACTGTTTTCTGGCTAAGTCTTTCTCAGTTGTACAATATGACCTCTTGTGATTACAACAGTCATATACAGACATTCCTACACATTTTATTTATGTAGCACAGTGTGGGTAACAGTGCTTAATACAACATTTCTATTAAGAGATTGCCACACTACATTACCATATGATACCAGAGCAAACATAAGCAGTCCAGCAGTTAGACCTTTATTGTCAGGCTGTTAACCTTTTATTTACATACAACCTATATGAGACTTTTCCTGGCATATTGTCTGGTGTATTCAGTACATGCCATACACAATACAGGTTTTATACTGGCAATTAACATTCTACTACTTTTACATTTATTTCTTATGACAGTGCATGCAAGAGTATTACTACACGATGCAACCTCGGCAATCTACAGGCATGGGCTTCCCGGTACACAGCCCACTCGTCTGCCACTGTCAAAGTCATAAGAGGAATATTTAGCCATACCTCTCCATAATATACATGAGCTGGCAATTATTAAACAGGTAGTAGACTGATACTTTCACACGGCGTGGACATCACCTATCCACCTAGCCTTTTGTATCCACTGATCCAAGAGCTCCCTCTTTCTCTGCTTCAGGTCAGCATAGTGATACCTGACCTGCTCACCAGTTTGAGGTATGCCATTGCCACTGGTGAGGTCATGTGCGAGATGGTCCCAGGATTCCGCTTTATATTGGGAACCCTGGTACTGGCTCTGCAGCAGTCTTTGGTCATGGTCTTTAACAAGGAGTCCTGCCATAACTTTGGAATCCTAGATGCCCCAGCACGGAAGCACACTCCTTCTCCCACACCAGTCACAGTGCCTACAGGAGGAAGCTGCAACAAGTTATGAGATTTATTCCCACCTGTTGAGTTTAAATAGAGCCGATTTCCTGCACTTTGCCATGACTGGACAGTTTTGAAAATGCTAAGCTATGGGCAAACCTGCTTATGTAAGGCTGGCATTGCTTAAAGGGTATACCAATGGGAAAACTGATTTAGCTGGTCTGCACATTTCTTACACCTAGTATGCAGAGCTGTGCAATGCGTAATGTTGCTTTATCTATAATTTGCATACTATTTGCTGTTTGGCATTGCTTTATTTTTCATTACGTGTTATATATGTGTTTGGTATCCATGATTCATGTGTACGTACACTGTATGGGGTTCTTGTGTTTATTAGGATTTTTCAACACTTTATTACAATGACACCTCACATCTGGACTTAACGCAATACTCCAGTTCACATATTTATGTTATGTAGTAGGTTATACAACATAAAGCTGTATATAGATTCCTTTCACATGTTTAGTTTGATTTTCCTATAGTGAGGATCTGTTTGGTGATACCTCAACCTTATGTACTGCTGTTCATAGAGTTCATAGGTTCATAGGTTAGTACTAGGCTACCTGCCCTTTCAGGCCATTTTAAGCCTAGCCATTTACCCCATGTGAGAATCAAACCCTGCACCTTGTGTCTGTAAGGTAAACACCTTAACCATTAGGCCAATCTCCCACCCAAAGTATACATGTATACATCATGGCCTAATAGGTGCTTGCAGTGTTCATAGGTTAGTACTAGGCTAACTGCCCTTGCGAGCCATTTTAAGCCTAGCTAATTATCCCCTGTGAGATTCAAACCTTGTACCTTGTGTTTGTAAGGCAAACACCTTAACCATTAGGCCACCCTCCCAACCTAAGATGGCTTAGTGGTTAACTACTGTGACTATAGTGTACAGGGTCCTGGGTTCAAGGGCCATTTATTTTGTTGCTGTGAAGAATAGTGGCTGTTGGATACAGAGTGATTAAGACACTTTTATTTTTTATTTATTTTATTTTATTTTTATTTTTATTTTTATTTTACATTTAACTGGGCTAGTCCAACTGGATACATGTCCATTTTCAGTAGAGGCCCGGGGAGTTAATCTCCAAACTTGGACAATAAAATTAATACAAAAAATATAAGGATACATGAGCAGGATTAAAAGTATTAACAGTACGTGTAAACAGGTTATTACAGAAAATGTACATTGCACAATACAATAATAAATAAAGGAATGGAAATACAATCAGAGTAGTCAAGAGAAATTAGTAACATAGTTTAAAAATGAATAGAGTTGCTTAATGATTAGATGGGTTAGGCAGAGTAGAGTATATAGAGGCACTTTTACTAGTCAGGTTTAGAGCATTGACATAACCATTGTGTTTTCAGGAATACTTTCAATTTGTTTTTGAAACAGGATAATGAGGAAAGTATGGAGAGTTCATTTGGAAGGAGGTTCCAGGCTTTTCCAACTATGTTAGAAAAAAGGGAGTCACCAGCTTTGTTGTTTGTTTTGGTGGTATGTACTAGAAGTTTCTGAGAAGACCTTAAGGATTCCAGGTTTTTATAGGGGGTGATTAGTGTTGAGAGGATAGGTGTTTTTGAAGGTTTGTAAAGAGTGTTGTGGGCTATAGTAAGCTGATGGAATTTAATTAGATTTTGAAGTTCAAGCCAACCTAGCTGTTTTAAATTAAGGCAGTGATGGGTTCTAAATGGATTTCCAGTTGCAAATCTAGCTATATTGTTGTAGAACATTTCCAATTTGTTGTGATTATTTTTTGAAAGGTTAGTAAAGATGGGTGAGGCATAAAGTAGAGAGGAGATTAGATGAGTGTGTGCTATTGTGGATCGAGCTGAAGGTAGTAGAAATGATTTTATCCTATAGAGAGAGCCTAGCTTTTTATTGACTGTTTTTATAGTATTATTAATATGGATGTCAAAGTTTAGATTATTGTCAATGGTGACTCCTAATAGTTTTGTGGATGTGTCTGGGGATATAATGGTATTATTGGTAGAGTTTACTGAGAAATACAATGGAGGGGATTTCTTAGTAGGAGAGAAGAGGAGGAGTTTAGTCTTTTTGGGTTTAAGGAGAAGGCTTCTATGTGTGAAGCATAGCTCAACTATGTTAAATACTTGTTAGGTCAGATAGAGAAGTTCAGAAGGGGAGGCGGCTGAGCATATCAGAGTAGAGTCATCTGCATATTGTATGCATGTAGCTTGGGGGATGGCAAGGTGAAGATCATTGCTGAATATGGAAAAAAGTAGAGGTCCAAGGATGGAGCCCTGGGGGACTCCGAGGTTGACAGGGAGATAAGTAGATAGAGACTTGTGCCATAGTATGGCTTGTTGTCTTCTATCCAGGTAGGACTGGAACCACTTTATGGAGGATGTATCTAGTGACAGGGATTTTAGTATTGTGATGAGAATTTGGTGATTTACCATGTCAAATGCTTTAGACAGGTCAATGAAAAGGGCAGAAGAGAGTTTGTTAAGGTTGCGGTTGTTGTTAATACAATCTGTGAAGGAGAGAAGGGCAGTTGTAGTGCTATGTGAGGGTCTAAATCCATGTTGACAGTTGGCTAGTAGGTTATTATGCATTAGATGGTCAAGTAATTGTTTGTGAATGCATTTTTCCATAGTCTTTACCAGAGGTGAGAGTAGGGCAATGGGGCAGTAATTGGAGAGTTCAGTGGATTGCCCTCCTTTGTGGAGTGGGATAATATGGGATATTTTCCATAAACTGGGAATAAAACTTTCAGTAATAGTCCTATTGATTAGGATGGAAATGGGATAGGCAATAGCTTTAGCTGATAGTTGTAAGAATTCCGCAGGTAGTTAGTCTGCTGAGGGGGAGCATGGTTTCAGTTTCTGTAGAAGGGTTAGAATATATGATGTTGGGACAGGTTGTAAATGAAAAGTAGGGGGTAAGGTTGATTGTTTGGATGGTAGAGTGAAGTTGCTAGGTGATAGTTGACTGGCTAATGTTTGTGTAGCATCTATAAAAAGGTGTTAAAATCATTGGCTATGTTCATTGGTGTTTTATGTTCAGTATTTAGAGGATTTGGAGTAGTGGATTGTCCTGGATGGAGTAGTTGGTTAATACTAGACCAAAAATGTTGTGGTTTATTTGCATGGGCTTGTTTGGATTGGAGGTAGTAGTTCTTTTTGTCAGTTATTATAGCTTTCTTAGTTTCATTTCATAGTTGCCTAAATGTTTGTTGGTCTATAGGGTTTTTAGTTTTTCTCCATTTTGCCCAATGTTTGTTTCTAACATTGATTCTATGTTTGGTTTCCTTAGTAAGCCAGGGAGCATGGTTGGTTTTAGTTCTAACTAGTCTAGTTGGGGCATGATGGTTGAGTATGGCAAGGAAGTTCGAGTTAAAGTAACTTACGGCTTCTTCTAAAGGTAGATTTTTTAGGGGTGACCAGTTGCATGCTCTTAGTTCTAACTTGAAAAGTTCTGGGTTAAAGAACTTTTTTGACCTTATGTTTTTAATTGAAGTTATGGAGGGTAAATTGATTTTATGTCTGACTATATAGGTAAGCAATTGTAAGCAGGTTTGCATGGGTTTGCATGATGGTAAGCAATGTTAACTTCCGGATAAATATGCTTACAGAGAGTTAGCTTCGATATTGCTTAACCTGTGTGTGTATTGCTTACCCCAGCGCAAACAGGCTTAAACCCACTTGCTACTGCTTAAATATGCTTGCTGCTGCTTACTACTGCTTAATAGTGTTTATTCCCACTTACCCCCTCACTAATTTAGACAGAAATGGCATTTAAAGTGGAACCTGTGTGTTGAGAGACAGCCTTACAAGACTATCTGCAAATATATAGAGCTGAGTATATTTTTCTGTATTACTCTCTATTAGAGCTAAATTGTTGCTTAGATATCTGTTGTCTTACTGTTCTGCAAATATATAGAGATCAGTATATTTTTTTTGGTTTTATAATTTGCACTCTGATTCCTCACATCTCTGTTGAAACTGCCCCCCCCTCCCATTTTGGTTTCTATAACTTGTGTGTTGTTAACTCAAGGTTCCCTTAATTTTACCTGTTAATAGCAGCAGCCTGCATTTAAAGTGGAACCTGTGTGTTGAGAGACAGCCTTACAAGACTATCTGCAAATATATAGAGCTGAGTATATTTTTCTGTATTATTCTGTATTATAGAGCTAAATTGTTGCTTAGATATCTGTTGTCTTACTGTTCTGCAAATATACAGAGATCAGTATATTTTTTTTGGTTTTATAATTTGCACTCTGATTCCTCACATCTCTGTTGAAACTGTTTTCCCCACCCCCTCCCTGTTCTTGGTTGTAGTTTAAATTTGGTGGCTTTTGCAGTGCCCGCCCAGCTGTAGATTTGATCTAGGACACTCCCCCAGTCCCATCTCTTTACCACATTCTACCTAATAAACCCTTTCTGCACTTGCTTTTAGTCCTTTTTAATTTAATTACATTTTTTCAAACTGTGTGTGGACTAAAATTGCTACATACTCAAGTGTGCCAGCTTGCACTGCATGTGAATTGTTTTCACTACTGGTTTTGCTACTTTTCTGAAAAAAAAAATTATCTGCTTTTTACTGTATTTGTGTTTCTTCCTACTTTATTTTGCATTTGCGTCATCTTAAAAGTACTCAATTGTATTTATTACTGCTTGGTGTATCTCATTCTAAGCCTTTTAGTTTAAGAACTTGGGCTTCAGACCAGTTGTTTTACATTAAGAAGGTTTGTGGTCTGCACTGTGGTGGCAACACAGGTAATTTACATCCTTCTAAGTTGGGAACTGCTGATTGAGGGCTCAGTGTCTGTTATTCTAAAAGTGTATTAATTCTGGTTTAAGCACTTGGGCTTCAGGCCAGTTATTTTACATTAAAAGGGTTCGTGGTCTGCACTCTTGTGGGAGGAGAGGCTGGACTCTGCCCTTCTGAGCTGGGAATTTCTGGTTAAAGGCTTATAGTGCCTGCATATTTGAACTGCTTCTTACTGAAATTGGTACACCTTGTTTGCTGTAGCATAGACTAGATCCAGACCTGCTGAATCTAGCTTTGTTTGTATAACTTGAGCACTAATCCAGGCATTCTTTAAAGTGTTCAATTGTATTTATTACTGCTTGGTAGTAACTTGATTAAAATGTAGCTATCATTCTAAGTCTTTTGGATTAAGCACTTGGGCTTCAGACCAGTTGTTTTACATTAGGAAGGTTTGTGGCCTGCACTGTGGTGGCAGGACAGGTAGTTTACATCATTTTAAGTTGGGAACTGCTGATTGAGGGCTCAGTGTCTGTTATTCTAAAAGTTTATTAGTTCTGGTTTAAGCACTTGGACTTCAGGCCAGTTATTTTACATTAAAAGGGTTCGTGGTCTGCACTCTTGTGAGAGGAGAAGCTGGACTCTGCCCTTCTGAGCTGGGAATTTCTGGTTAAAGGCTTAGAGTGCCTGCATATTTGAACTGCTTCTTACTGAAATTGGTACACCTTGTTTGCTGTAGCATAGACTAGATCCATGCCTGCTGAATCTAGCTTTGCTTGTATGCTTGTTGTTTGTTTGCTTGTTATTTCCCTGAAACACTAATTCCACCTAAAATGCGGCTTTTCAGCACTTCTGTGGATCCCTAGTGATATCTGCATTGCTTACTGTACTTATTTCCTTGTTTCACTTGAAAGAAAGTTATTGTTTGTCGTTTTTGCATTTAAGTTACCTGTAACACATTGCATTTAAGCTACCTGGCACTTGCTCACTAAAGCAATTATATAAGTCAGCACTAAAAAATTAAAAGCACTACACCCTCACAAAACTCCCCTTGAGTATATTGTTCCCCATTAGCCCTTTTTTTTCAATTATAAAGGAATTCCCAATACTATTCTAGCATGTCCAAAGGTCATTTGTCAATCTCCTCTCTGGTCCAGCTGGTGAATCTGGGAATCTTGAGACAATGTTACAACTGCCTCATGTACACAGACAACCCTCTTCTCCTCCCAACAAATTCCAACACATGTGAGAGATGCAACCATATAGCCATACTGGAGGCTAAGCTCTCTCAACTCAATACTGGTGAAACCAGTCAGGAGGAGAAGGAAACCACACACACTACAATTCCAGTCTCACATAGACCTACCACGACAGCAAACCAAACACATAAACACACAAAAACATACTCAGAGGCTCTAAATAAAAATCTGCCTAAGCAGCAGAGACCTCCAAAGCAGACACCCAAGCAACCGCTACCCCAAAACAAAACACATGCAACACATAGCTCACAAAGCCAGTGTGCCAAACAATCACAGCCCTTAAAGCTAAACAACACACCTGATACACTTGTAATAGGTGACTCTAACGTCAGGCACACTGACGTCCTGCTCACCAGGCTGAACAAGGAGAGGGTCACGGTGAGCTGCCTGTCAGGCGCTAGGATCCGCCACATAACACAAGCACTCAGGTCACTCCAAGGCAAGTACAAATATGACTCAGTCATTGTCCATGCTGGTGTGAATGACCTGAGATGTACCTCCCTAGACTACATGAAAAGAGACATAGAGGAGCTCTCTGAGAATGTAGCCCAGGCTGGTATAACCCTGACCTTGAGTAGCATCTTACCCTCACCAAGAATGATGCCACAATATGAAGACAAGATGATCAATTTCAACAATTAGCTTAAGTATTGGTGTCATTCAAAGGGGATCCAATGCCTGTCAGCCTGGGATGACATGCTCGACAAGCCACAATGCTTTGCTAGGGATGGCTTGCACCTCTCACCTCTGGGCTTTCGGATATTGGCAAAGGCTCTTGCTACCCCCATAGTGCCTTTTTTAGGCAAGGCGCAAAAGACAAACTCACCTCCATAGGTATCACAAGGGATAAGAAACTAAGAGTAATGCTACTCAACGCCAGAAGTCTAAACCTCAAGATGCACGCACTCGAAACTCTCCTTAGCATGGAGAACATCGATATCTGTGCAGTAACAGAAACCTGGTTCAAGGCTCCTGAGAGCACCCCAGCACTACCAGGTTATACCTCATACCATGCTTTTTGGCCCCAAAACTTGGACTGAACCACAAAAAGAGGGGGAGTATCAATATTCGTCAAAGATACCCACACCTCCAGGTTGGTGGCACAGCACTAAGCATCAGAGACTATCTAGGTGCAACTAACAGTGGGTAAAACTGCCTTCCAGTTTATAGCCTGCTACAGACCACCCTCCCAAACCCAGGAACCCCACTCAGCCTTCCTGAGAACACTGGAAAATATGAAGGTCTCTCCAAACACCATTATATTGGGCGACTTCAACTACCCAAACATAGACTGAGAGCATTACTCTAGCTCCAACACCCTAGCCCAAAGGTTCCTAGAATTTATAAACTCAAATGCTATGGAACAACTTGTTACCACTCCCACAAGAGAGGAAAACATACTGGACCTGATCATCACCAACATGGGGACTCTATGCTCCACACCAGAAGTGTATACCTCACTGGTAAGATCAGACCATAAACTAATCTCACTGGATATTCACATCCCGACTCCACCCCCTGCCCTTAAAACCACAGTGAAAAACTTCTCTAAAGCAAATTTCACACTCCTCAAAACTGAGGTGGGATACTTCAAAGCCCACGGGCCTGTGGAAAATATGGCCCAGACCACAGAATCCTTTATGAACGCATTCTATGAACACCTTCAGGAATGCATGGATCATGCAATCTCAAATAAAACCAAGACCCAATCCTCCAAATGCAGACGTCCTGTCTGGTGGACCCCAGCCATAAACAAACTATACAATAGAAGGAGGAAGCTACTACATGATAGAGCAAAATCCCAAAAAAGGAAGGCATCTCTGATCAGTATTAGCAAAAAACTACGGCACTCATAAAATCGTCTAAGGCCAGCTTTGAGAGAAAAATTGCACAGGACACTAAGGATAATCACAAGGCTTTCTTTAGTTATGTTAGGAACCTGGGTGGGAATTCCCAGATATGCTCAGAATTAGGCCAAAATGACACAAAATACACCGAACCCACAGACATTGCCAACATCCTAGCTGACAGGTTCAACGCAAACCCCCCCCACCAAAAGGGCAAATATCTATCCCAGCAGAGTGCTGCCCCCCTGACATCTCAGATGCTCAGGTAAGAGCTGCCCTCTCCAAAGCAAAAAACACAGCATCAATGGGACCAGATGGTGTCCGGGGCTGTATCCTACATGAACTCCAAGAAGAGCTAAACCCAAACATAAAACTACTGTTCAATCTCAGCCTTACTACAGGATATGTACCCAAATAGTGGCGTACAGCAACAGTGGTCTCTCTCCACAAAGGTGATGCCTCAACGGATCCTGGAAACTATTGCCCCATAAGCCTGACTAGCTTGGTCTGCAAAGCTGTGGAAAGGATCATCATGGACCTCATAAATAAAGATATTGGGGACCTACAGACACTGAATCCTACTCAGTTCGGCTTTGTTAAGGGCAGATCCTGCCTCTTAAACCTGGTTGATTTCTTTGAAACAGTCACCAAAGCCATTGACGAGGGGAAGGTGCTCCACACAGCCTACCTGCACCTCGCAAAAGCCTTCGATACAATACTCCACTCGGGCATTATAGATAAGCTCACCAGCTTAAATATAAACCCCTATGTCACTAGATGGGTTGCAAACTGGCTCAAGGACAGAACCCACATGGTTAGAATTGCTGGAGCCATGTCAGACTCCAAACCAGTTACAAGTGGCGTCCCACAAGGCTTACTCTTGGGACCTCTCTTGTTCGGTATATATTTCTCTGAGGTACAGGCCAACACGGAAAGACTGTGGCTGACCAGGTTCACAGATGACTGCAAACTGGGCGCCATAACTGACTCACCACCTGACGCAAGCATCCTCCAAAAGGGCCTCATAGAAACAGACAACTGGTGCCAGAGCCATGGCCTCAAGCTAAACGCCAAAAAGTGTATAGTCACCCCCTTTGGCAAAAGCAAAGTGCCCACAAATTACCACATAGGTGGTAATCCATTAAGTACAGAAGAAGTAATTAGGGACCTGGGGACCCAAGTTGATAGCAATCTCTCATTTGACTACCACGTGGTCAAAGTGGTTAGAAAAACATTTTATATAGCCCACCTAATCATGAAGGGATTCACATCTAGATCAGGGGAGGTCATTGTGCCTCTTTACTCATCCCTCATCAGGCCCATAATTGAGTACAATGCCCCTTTTGGGATGTACCTTACCAGACACCTGCAGCAACTGGAAAGACCTCAAAAGTACCTCACCGAGAGGATCAAAGGGGTCAAACAGATGCCATATGCTGCCCGGTTAAAGAAACTCCATCTCTACTCAGTGGCATACCGCCTGCTCAGAGGCGATCTTTGCCTGATGTATAAAGCCATGTCCAACCCGGAATTAATGAACATGTGCACCTCAGAAAATCCAAATCCCATCGAGCTACGCGCTCAAGAGACTTGAACCTCAGCACTGAAATAAACAGAACATGCTGGAGGGACAGATTCATAACCCAGAGGCTCCCTTCACTCTGGAATAAAATCCCAGTCCAGGTTAGGCAGAGTCCCTCATTGACTCTCTTCAAGAGGAATCTTGATGAGTGGATGGGAGATCATAGGTTTACCCCAGATATCACTTCTGTGTCACTGTTAGACAGAGGCAAAGTATACTAACCTCAAAAAATTAATTTAAAATGGCTGGCGAAAGCCAAACACACTCTGGCTAGGCTTATAAATGCCCTAGAGCAGATAGCCTAGTATGAACCTATGAACCTATGAACCTATGGTTCTTGGGAAGCTGGTGGATTTGGACACTGTATGGATTTATCATTCATTACACATTATACCTTCGATTTGTATCCCTGATTCATGTGTACATATACTGTATGAGCCACTTGTGTTTATCTGTGGATTTTACAGCATTATTTCAGTGACACCTCACATCTGCATTTAATGCAGTACTCCAGTTCACAAATATATGTTATTTAGTAGTCGTTCATAAAGTGATTTGACATGGAAAATGGAATGCACTGGAGTGAGACTCGAATCAGGAATGACTGATGTAAGGTGAATGCTCTGATCGCTACACTATTGCAGTACTGCTTCATTTGCATGTATTTTGATATTTATCTTCTTGTGCCATTTAAGCTGCAGTATACGTAGCTAAGCAATGGGCAAACCCGCGCACCTACGGTTAAATTTAATATGTTTGATAAAAAAATAAATACATTGTTTATATTATTATATTTTAAATATTGTTCTTACAAACTTGGGGGGTGCTGCTGGGGGTATGCAAGCCCCAATAAGCGGTCCCGCTCATTGTAATAGCTAAAATGCAGTTCTTGACTGTGGGGGAATGCATATTCTGAGAGCTCTGCTCTCAGACACACCCCCTGCACTCATCCACACTCTGAGTCCATTTAGAAGCTCAGGCAGCGTGCGTTCATTGCTATGCATGGCACGCTGCTATGCTGCTCCTAAACAGTCGCTTCCATGCAGGAATACGCTATTCCTGAATGGAAGTTTACCGAATCTGGGGGATGTCTTACAATGATGAAGTTCAAGTTATATTTATTTAGTGAAGATGTTTAACAGTTTATTAAATGTCTCATTTCCCTTTTAAAAGTGTCTGCTTTGGTTTTAAGTGCACAATTAAATGGTGATAACATCAGCCAATGTGCTTAGAGACACATAAAATATAGTGTAACCCTACTATCTTCAGATGTCCTTTGCCATTTGGCGTATTCACTGGAAATGCCTCACATTTTAAATACTTGGGTATATATATATATATATATATATATATATATATATATATATATATAGAGAGAGAGAGAGAGATTTAAATATATTGAGAGAGAGATACAGCACTAGTTAAATTTCATGTATGTAAAACTATCTTTAGTTTTTAGGTTGCAAATTCTGAAGAGAAAATACAAAAAAAAAAAAAAAAAGAAAGAAAAGAAACACTGTCTCCCTTAACAAAAAAAAACTTAAGTTCTACTGTGATTGCTATTCTGCTTTATACTCTTCCTGTTATCATTACTCTCCCTAAAATAGTAACTACCTGCAAGAAGGTTCTGCTATGATACTGTGAAACACCAGCTTCCTTAAAGTCAACATTTCAAAAGAAAGAAAACATGCATAATATCCATAAGGGCAAAAAGCTCATTTTTTCTTGTTTTTTTTTGCGGAGGCAAGCTCCCCTACAAACACACCCCACTGATGATGACAATGCTGCATCTCTCTCTCTTAGTATATCTATATTTATCTATGTGCATCTATTTAGAGATAGATATAGATATAGATATAGATATAGATATAGATATATATATAGATATAGATATAGATATAGATATGCCCAAGTATTTAAAATGTGAAACATTTTCAATGTATATACCAGATGGCAAAAGGATTTCTGAAGATGGCAGGACTTATATAAACTATCTCAAAGAAAGGAGAAATCTACCTAAAAAGTGAATCATTGCTAGTATGCATTTAGAAATTGCACCAGCAATTATTTCCAGTTGTAAAAAGTGGTCAGTTTTATGTCATTCTTCTTTTTCTTCTGCGGACTATTTATTCTCATGCCTCTTCTCCTCAAGTTTGTGTAAGGAAGCTCCTCCAGACACAACTTTGCAAAGGTCTTTTCCAAAACTGCAACATGATTGTATTTTGCTTTCAAAACCAACATGCTAGCCATTCACTTCTAAGGCCACTATGTACTTGCCACAGAAATAAGACAAGCTCATTCTTTTTGGTTTTGGGTCATCCTCAGACTGCCAAACTGAAAGCCTATAATTACATACCAGGACTCTAAGAGTGGCTACTGTGTTTAAACCTTTACTAAAATGTCAGCTTCACTATGTTTATATCTCTTATGGAACTCCATTCTGCATTAAAACAAAGTGACTCATCCTGTACAACTCAAACAAAATTCTGGAGAAAGTCATCAGCTTTTGCCAAGTGAGAACCTGGCAAAATCGCAAGCCCCCATCAACCTTGAGAACATTGCTATCAATGCAGAACTGTTCACAGAAACCCTGTATAAGTATGTTAATAGCTGTATAGAGGCAGCTGTACCCACCAGGAAGAAGTACAGAACTAACTCAGAAAAACAAACCACCATGGTGGAATCACAAAATCAATAGGGTATGTAACAGAAGGAAGAAAGTCATGGGAAAAATTAGGAAGTGCAGCACCCAGCAGGATAAAAGCACTCTCATCAAATTAAGCAAACAACTCAGAGGATAAATAATGTCTGCCAAAGCCAAAATTGAAGTTTGGCCTCTCAGGCCAAGGACAACTACAAAGCATTCTTTAGCTATGTCCGCAGCCTCAAAGGCAATACACAATTGCGTGCAGAACTCATTGTAAATAGAGCCAACTATACTGAGCCAGAAGATATAGCAAGCCTCCTGTTGATAAATTCAGTTCCAGCTTTACCCCTCTCTCCCCTTCAACCTTCCCTCATGAAATATCAACAAATATAACTCCCCCTACTATCACTAGGGAACAGGACCTAAATGCTATCTCTAAGACCAAGAATACTGCATCAATGGGCCCAGACAATATCCCAGGATGCCTTCTAAATAGCATGAAACATGACCTATCAGGGGATCTGGAATTACTATTTAACTGTAGTCTCCAAACTGGCTTTGTACCTTATGAATGGAGAATGACCACAGTCATACCTCTGCACAAAGGTGGGCCATCTACAGACCCAGGAAACTCACTAGTCTTATATGGAAAGCCATGGAAATAATCAACAGAGATATAGTAAACCTCCAGGCACTGGACCCAACTCATTTTGGTTTTGTCAAGGGCAGATCATGCCTACGTAGCCTGGTGGACTTCTTTGAGAAGGTCACCAAAGCAATGGATGAGGACAAAATCATTCACACTGCCTACCTTGACCTGGCCAAGGCATTTGACACAATACGACACTCAGGAATTGTTGACAAATTCAAGAGGTTAGGTACAAACCCATATGTCACCTAGTGGATAGCCAACTGGCTCACAGACAGGACCCAGGAAGTTAGAATTGGGAATCCACCTCTACAAATAGGCCATTCACAAGTGGAGCCCCTCATGAATCAGTCCTTGATCCGTTCCTTTTTGGCACTTACTTCTCAGAAGTCAAGGCCAATGTCAGTGGTCCCTGGCTGACTACATTTTCAGATGACTTACACACTCACACAAATGTTCTCCAAGAGGGGCTGACTCAGACAAACAACTGGTGTCAAAGCCATGGACTAAAACTAAATACCAAGAAATGAATAACAGTATCCTTTGGGATGTCATCCATCCCTGGTAATTATAATATTGATAACACACTCCTTAGGGTTGACCCAGTTGTCAGGGACTTAGGGGCACACATAGATAGTAATCTAGCCTTTCACCATCATGTGTCTACAGTGATGAGGAAATCATTCTCTGTTGTGCAACTTATAAACAAAGACATGGCATCTAAGTCCAAGGAAGTCATTGTTCCACTGTAGTCAGCGTTCATCAAACCTATCATTGAGGACAATGCACCCTTTGATATGTACCTAAGCAGGCATATCCAGCAACTAGAATGTCCACAAAGGTTCCTCACAAAAGAACTACAGGGCATAAGTAAAATGTCCTATGCATACTGCCTCAAGGCCCTATCCCTGTATTCTGTCTCCTACTGGCTTTTGAGGAGAGATTTATGCCTGGCATACAGGGCATTCTCAGACCCCAGTCTGATGGACCTCCTACATATTCACAAAACAACAGCACCAGAATTACCCATTTTAAAGATTTAAACCTTGCCTGTGATATAAATAGGATCTGCTGGAGAGATAGGTATGTATCCCAGAAACTACCTCATCTATGAAACAAGCTCCCATCCATGTGAAGCAGAGCTCCTCCCTAATCCAATTCTAGTGAAACTTGGACAACTGGATGGGAAACCGGAAATTCATCCCTGGTTTGGCACCCATATCTCTAATGGACACAGGCAACCTGCAAATGGCACATCTCCCAAGCCCATGCTTATACTTATGAAGAGTATCAGAACTTGTCAGAGATTTGGGATGCATAGTTAGGGTTAAAAAGACCCTTGTGGTCTTTAGCCTAGTAAACACCTATGAACCTATGAACCTATTTGCTCCTGCATGTTGCTCTGTACAAAACAAAGCAAATCATTTAGATGCTATATATTGTTTTTACACCTGTTAATATTAATTTATTAACTCCTTTCTCAGTCTACATTCAAAACCAGTATAATTATGCTTTGCCTTCAGCATAGCAATTATGTTTGCTCCTTTGATTTTAGTATAAGCAGTTTTTTACTCATAGTACCCTTTTCATTTGTATACCTTCAGTAATATGGTGTACAACTTCTACTTTATGTAAATGAGTACAGTCTCTCATAGGTTCATAGGTTCATAGGTTCATACTAGGCTATCTGCCCGAGGGCATTTACAAGCCTAGCCCATCGTTTTGTGGCTTACGCCACCCCTTTAGTATGGGGAACTATACCCATTATTTTGCTGTGCCTCTGTCGAGCAGTGACACAGAGGTAATCCCTGGGGTATATCTGCGATCTCCCATCCATTGTTCAAGATTTCTCTTGAACAAGGCCAGTGAGGTGCTCTGCCTCATTGCATTGTTTTCTTGGGTTTTAGTATCTTTTTTGCAACAAAGACATGGGTAAAAGCTGATCTCTGTGGTCTTGTCCATCTAACAAAATAAAACAAATTAATAGTTGCATTAGCAAGCATATGTGGACTGCATTTCTGGGTGCTCAGAACAATAGGGATCTATAATATCACATTCAGTGGTATTAGTCACCAACTACAAATACCTAAATGAGCTGTAAATGAGGATCTACATACATAAATAGGTAATAAGTTAAATGCAAGTCAGAAATTTCCTCCTGGTGTTGTAAACTAATCTTGCCATCACCGTGCAGCTGTTTCACTGGAACTGTTTATAAAGTACATCAACATACCTCTGCACCATACGTTTGCATCTGCGTGTGTGTGAGTGTGTGTGTGTGTGTGTGTGTGTGTGTGTGTGTGTGTGTGTGTGTGTGTGTGTGTGTGTGTGTGTGTGTGTGTGTGTGTGTGTGTGTGCGTGTGTGTGCACATGCATATTCATATGTGATTATAAATAAAGAAAAATGTAAAAACTGCAAGAAAACGTCAGCCAAGTTGAAGTCTTCGCTGTGTAATACCTTAACTCTCCTGTAGTGGAGGCCAATAAGATATATGGAAATGACCCCTTAAAAAACAGTGTAATGTTTCAGATAGATGGCTTCTGAAAGTCCATGACTTTTTTACCATCAGAGCAGGGCTTTAATCCCTTTGTTTCTAAAGGAAATCCAAGCAATCCACTTATGCTGTACTGACGACATCACAAATAATCCAAACCTTGGCATGTTTACAGCTAGTGGGGTTTGGCTTTATAGGCCTGAGTGTACATATAAAAGACTTAAAAAATAAAAAGTAATGGGCATTCGGAGGTCGTGCAGCTGAAACACTGGTATGTCCTTAAGGGGTCATTTGTATATTTTCCACGGGCCTAAGGTATTACATAGTGAAGAGATGAAGCTGAAGATTTTAGCTTGGCTGAGATTTCTTGCAATTTTTACTGAATGAGTTGTCTGTGTAACCTTTTTACCTTGTGTGTACGTATATATATATATATATATATATATATATATATATATATATATATATATATATAGACACACTCACACACACACACACACACACACACACACACACACACACACACACACACACACACACACACACACACACACACACACACACACACATTTTTCCTTTCTCACTCTCTCTCTTTCTTTGTCTTGATATATAGATGTGTGTGTGTGTGTGTGTGTGTGTGTGTGTGTGTGTGTGTGTGTGTGTGTGTGTGTGTGTGTGTGTGTGTAGCACATGGAATGCCCTGATTACTCTAAAAAAATGTCTAAATTATATCCTGGTTCAGTGCTGTTGTACAGCACAAAAGCAGACATCACTAACCAGAAAACAGCAGCAGCAGCAGGACATGACATGTTTTCATCTCAAATCCTTTTTCTGCCTACTGCCTGCTAAGTACACAAAGCATTTTGAATAAAACTGATTCCCTTAGACAGGGAATGTGTATGGAAGTCAACTACTCCCTCTCTGCTTTACTTGCTTTCAAAACCGGAACAACACATCACTTTTTTTTAAATCTTAATTTGAAGTACATAGAGCAGGCAAATCTCCATACACTACAAATAATTATGAGTGGGTCAACAGATTGTAAACTTTTATTCTGTGTTCTTGACACGGGTGCCAAGATTTACTTCTCAAGCTTCGCATCTGAGGTAAATGTATTGGCATCTATGTCTCAAGCATGTAATAAAGTGGTCATGATCACCAACCTACTCATAATCCTATATAAACATTATTTAATAAGCATGTCATAACTAGTCGACTTTAGTAATAGTCAGCCGTCACCTGCAATATGTCACTTATGAATCCCATTGACCGACATACACATTCCATCAGTACTGATAGCAAAAACAAACCTCACTGGATTCCTTTTGTGATCAATCAAGCTATAAGCACCACACCTTACAAAGACTCATAAATGCAGAACAAAGATAAATTAGATTAGTAAATGATACTGCTTAATAAGCACCTCATCATTTTACAATACCTTAATTGCCACTGAACATACCGACATAGTCACTATTAACAGATGCTTTAAGTGAGGTAGATGTAGGGTTGACATTGTAATGCTGGGTTGACCATCCCTGTAGATGTAGGGTTCACATTGACCATCCCTGTAGATGCAGGGTTGACATTGTAATGCTGGGTTGACCATCCCTGTAGATGTAGGGTTCACATTGACCATCCCTGTAGATGTAGGGTGGATATTGTAATGCTGGGTTGACCATCCTTGTAGATGTAGGGTTCACAATGTAATGCTGGGTTGACCATCCTTGTAGATGTAGGGTTCACAATGTTATGCTGGGTTGATCACTCTGTAGAAGTAGGGTTGACATTACAATGCTGGGTTGACCACTCCTGTAGATGTAAGGCTCACATTGTAATGCTGGATTGACCACCCCTGTAGATATAGGGTTCACATTGCAATGCTGGATTGACCACCCTTGTAGATGTAGGGTTCACATTGTAATGCTGAGTTGACCATCCTTGCTGATTTAGGGTTCACAGTGGAATGCTGGGTTGACCACCCTTGTAAAAGTAGGTTTCACATTGTAATTCTGGGTTGACCACCCTTGCAGATGTAGGATTCACATTGTAATGCTGGGCTGATCATCTCTGTTATGCACCTGTAATCCGCTTAGTGCTAAATGAGCCCTTTCACTGTAAGATACACAGCCTCCTGTGCTGTACATGACTAAATGAACATGTGCCCCATTTTCCAAGTGCTGACTGTACTCTTTCTTTGTAAGGAATATAGACTATAATCATATGTTAGTTTAAATGATTGTGATATATTCCAATAGTGCTGACAATGCTGTATTACTGTAATGCTTCTTTAAGCACTGCCAGTCGTTATCCCTCCTTCCCCTGGGACTGACTGCGCTCAGTTATTTTACAGGCTGTAATGCTGCATATCTTTAGATGAGCATATCCCATTCCTTTTTCACTGATTTCACTCCATCTTTGTAGGGCATATGGGCTGTAAAATGATAATGCCTCTTCCCATACCTCTGGCTGCACAATATAATCCTAGGGTACACAAACCACTAAGAAGCATCCAGTTCCTTCAAACACTTTGGGCCAGATTCAAAAACAGTTCCTCTAACTGCAATTTTGCCCTGATTCCAGAAGACTTGCTCACAGTGCAAGTGACTAACTTCACTGTGAGGCCTGTTTATAAACAGACTTAAACTGGGCTCCATGTTCCAAAAGTCCTACTCCCAGTGTAAGTGGTCACTTACACTGAGAACAAGTCTTTTGGAATCGGGCTTTCTGTGTTCACCAAAGAAGTGAACTAGCAATGCAGCCAATATTCTGTGATGTTGCTTTTTGTACTATTCATTTCTTGCTGTCATGCAATGGATGCATACTGAAAGATACATGGTTCTGTTTGTGAATTATGCTTCTTTCAACATGGTAACTGAAACTCCTTCCATGCTACATTCGGTGTATAATATGGACAGCAGCTCTGAATACAATAACATATACTCAAAGAACCTTAATAAAGCAAATAGCTATGTTTTTCTGTTTGTTTGTTTTGGGTGACATAGTAACAACAATGAATTTAAGTGATTATGTTTTTTTTTAAATGTGGAGTTTGAGTTGGTCTTTTGTATCTTTTAGAAAATGTTAAAAAGAAAGGGATTAATTTCAGGAAATTCCAGTTTTTGTGTATAATACCATGAGCTGTGAAACATTAATGTTTTTGATTTTACCATAGCTGGCAACAAGGGTCAAATGTTTTCATTACAAAACTGGGAATATAGAATAGCATGCGCTGTCTAGTTACTTTCCACAGAACCTGTTTTCTTATTATGTGACTTTTAGTTACCTAACCACCTCATAGTTCCTAAGATACACCCCTGTCAAAAATACATTATTGCCTAACAGATATTACCCTTTTAACTAAAGCTCCAGACAGGTAAATGATACTGTAATGCAGTATCAGTGTTAGAAACATACCCAAGTCTCTGTATTTCATTAATCCTGCCCTTAAAAAAATAACAAAATGCTGGTAAAAGGGATGGAATGTCTGCAATAAAGCAACAAAAATTAATTAGTTTTATCAAGTAGTAAATATAAGAGAAGGTTTGTATTCTGTATTTTATTAGCGTTAAATATTCTACCACACCCTGGTGGAGTCATTGCAAATGCATGATTGAGTAGAAGCATGAAAAAGCTTTTCAAATTGCCATTTCAACAAAATGGACATTTAGTTTAAAGTTACTGCTCCTCTCCTCTGCAATATCTATGCAGACAGCAGATATGAGTGTGCATTATAAAGTACAATTGTGTTGTAGATGCGCAAAGCTGTTCACATAGTGTTATAACACGCTACTATATGAGTGTGCATTGTAAAGTACAGTTGTGTTGTAGATGCACAAAGTTGTGCACATGGTATCACACACTACTAAGGATTCATTAAAAACCCTACAGCTTGCGTTATGGGCTGTGGTAAAAAGGTCATTTCTACAACGTGGCATTATACAATTCATAGACATGTTAGCTGCAGTGAGAAAATACTTCATTATTGGTTAATTTGTATGCCCATGAATTGCCATTCAATATTGTGAGTGCTGATCAGCACTCTCCTGTTAACATTGGAGGCTATATTTTGCTAGCACTAGCCTCACCTCAGTCATTCTCGTATACATAAGCACACAATATAACATACACACATACACACACACACACACACACACACACACACACACACACACACACACACACACACACACACACACACACACACACACACATCATATACTCCATACTTGGCACTGTTGTCTGAACATCCTTTTTCCATGCCCTGGTTATTCATATATGATTACAATCAGTCCTTCATAGTATCTCACTTCATATCATCCAGTAAACGCATGTTGGGACAAAAGCTGTTATCCTAGCAACACTCTTTATGTTTGACTCCAAGGGTCAAGAGGTACTCATAACATTCCCTGTCCCTCTCCTTTTTAGGCCACAGACTGTTGCAGATTTTGCATAATGCTTGAGGTTCTCAATATATGTGAAAAAAAGCCTAGTGGGTTAATGTTAGGATGTTGCGTGGGAAAGGTGCAGGGTTCAAATACTTTTTACACCTTTTGTACTTTTGTTGCTTAATTTTTGAATGTTATCTCCAATGTCTAGTTTCTTGCCCCATTCTATGTAGGTTCATAGGTTCATAGGTTTATACTAGGCTATCTGCCCTAAGGCATTTATAAGCCTAGCCCAAAGTTTTGTGGCTTACACCACCCCTTATGTTAAAAAATACTGTGCCCATTAGTTTGTTGTGCCTCTGTCCAGCAGTGACACAGAGATGATTCCCGGGGTAAACCTATGATCTCCCATCCACCGGTCAAGATTTCTCTTGAACAGAGCCAGCGAGGTGCTCTGCCTCACATGGACCGGGATTTTATTCCACAGCATAGGGAGTCTCTGGGTGACAAATCTATCCCTCCAGCATGTCCTATTTATATCCGTGCTAAGGTTTAAGTCGCTTGCTCTAGTGGATCTGGTAGATTTGGATTTTTGAGGTGGAGCATGTCCATTAATTCCGGGTTGGACATGGCCTTGTATGTCAGGCACAGGTCACCTCTGAGCAGGCGGTATGCGACTGAATAGAGCTGGAGTTTCTTCAGTCTGGCAGCATATGACAGATTTTGGAGTCCCTTTATTCTTTTGGTGAGGAACTTTTGGGGTCTCTCCAATTGCTGCAGGAGTCGGGTGAGATACATCCCGAATGGGGCATTGTACTCAATCATTGGTCTGATAAGTGAAGAGTACAGGGGAACAATAACCTCACTTGATCTGGATGTGAATCCCTTCATGATCAGGTGGGCAAGGTAGAAGGTCTTTCTAACCACTTTAGCAATGTGAGTGTAAAAAGAAAGGCCACTGTCAACCTGGGTCCCCAGGTCCCTGATAACCTCTTCTGTGCTTAATGGATTGCCACCTATATGGTAGCCTGGGGTTACCTTTTTTTTCCCGAAGGGTATGACTATACATTTTTTGGCATTTAACTTCAGGCCATGGCTCTGGCACCAGTTATCAGTTTCCATGAGATCCCTCTGAAGGATATCTGTGTCCGATGTACTTTCCACTATGGCGCCCAGTTTGCAGTCATCTGCAAACTTTGTCAGCCATAGTCCTCCTATGTTTGCCTGTACTTCTGAGAAGTAGATGCCGAACAACAGGGGGCCAAGAACTGAGCCCTGTGGGACACCACTTGTGACCGGCTTGGAGTCTGACATGGCGCCAGCAACTCTAACCCTGTGGGTTCTGTCCTTTAGCCAGTTTGCAACCCATCTTGTGACATATGGGTTTACATTTAAGCTGGTAAGTTTCTCTATAATACCTGAGTGGGGTATTGTGTCGAAAGCTTTTGCAAGGTCAAGGTAGGCTGTATGGACTGCCTTTCCCTCATCAATGGCCTTGGTGACTGTTTCGAAGAAGTCGACCAAGTTCAAAAGGCATGATCTGCCCTTGACAAAGCTATACTGGGTCGGGTCCAATGTCTGCAAGTCCCCTATGTCTTTGTTTATGAGTTCCATTATGATCCTCTCCATATCTTTGCAGACCAGGCTTGTTAAGCTTATGGGGCGGTAATTACCAGGGTCCGTAGATGTACCGCCTTTGTGGAGTGGGACCACAGTTGCCGTATGCCACTCCTTGGGCACGTATCCTGTGGTAAGGCTAAGATTAAACAGCTGCCTTATATGCGGGTTTAGTTCCTCATTGAGTTTGTGTAGCACACAGCCAGGGACACCATCCGGTCCCATTGATGCTGTGTTTTTAGCTTCAGAGAGAGCAGCTTTCACCTGTGCATTTGAGATGTCTGGGAGGCTACACTCCGCTGGGATAGTTATCTCTCCTTTTGGGGGAGGGGGGTGAAGTTTGCACTGAACCTGTCTGCCAGTATGTTGGCAATGTCTGTGGGTTCAGTAATTTTTGTATCATTTTGGACTAATTCTGTGCATATCTGGGAGTTTCCACCCAGGTTTCTAACATAGCTGAAGAAGGCCTTATGATTGTCTTTTGAATCTATGGCAATTTTTCTCTGAAAGTTGGCCTTGGATGATTTTATGAGTGCTCGTATTTTTTTACTAATAATGATCAAGGGTGTCTTCTCTTTTATGGATTTTGCTCTATCATGTAACAGTTTTCTCCTCTTATTGTAAAGTTTGTTTATGGCTGGGGTCCACCAGACTGGACGTTTGCCCTTGGTGGAAAGAGTCTTGGTTTTATTAGGGATTGCCTGATCCATGCAGTCCTGGAGGTGTTCGTAGAAGGCATTTGTAAGGACTTCTGCAGCTTGGGTTGTGGTTTCCACTGGCTCGAGGGCCTTGAAGGATACCACACCAGTCTTGAGTAGTGTGAAGTTTGCTTTAGAGAAGTTCTTCACTGTGGTCTTTTTTGTTTGGGGTGGGGGCGGGATGTGGATTTCCAGTGAGATAAGTTTGTGATCTGATCTCACCAATGAGGGATATACTTCCGGTGTGGAGCATTTTGTCCCCATGTTTGTGATGATGAGATCTAGTATATTTTCTCCTCTTGTGGGAACGGTGACTAGTTGTTCCATGACATTTGAATTTATGAACTCCAGGAACCTTTGGGCTAGAAAGTTGGGGCTTGAGTAATGTTCCCAGTCTATATTCGGGTAGTTGAAGTCACCCAATATAATGGTGTTTGGAGATACATTTATACCCTCCAGTGTCTTCAGGAAGGCTGTGTGGGGTTCCTGAGTTTGAGAGGGTGGCCTGTAGCATGCTACAAATTGTAGAGTAGTTTTGCCTATGGTTAATTGCACCTGGATGGTTTCCAATGCTTCGTGCATTGCCAAACATGTTGTGTTTAGATGCTGATCTGGCACACTATGTACAGTAATCCCTAATGTCTAGTAGTTCCCCTGACCCTGTGTGCCATTAATACACAGCTGAAGACTTACCTCTGATGGCTTGTGGTTCCCTCTACCTCCAGATACCTGTTTCTGTTTATGTGACACTCATACATCCATTTAAAGAGGTATCCCTGGTAGCGAGTGGTTCCTCCACCCACCACCATTCCAGTCCTGTGTAATTGCTGCTCTGGCATACATTTAAACATGTATCCCTGGTGGGTATTGGTTCCTACCATCCAATGTTGCAGGCTCCGCATATTAGTCTAGGGGTGTATGGAAGTATGACAGCTGCCCCAGGCCACTCTCAGCACAAGCACACATGGACACACACACACACACACACACACACACACACACACACACACACACACACACACACACACACACACACACACACACACACACACACACACACACACACACACACACACACACACACACACATGCCGCCTCCTGGATGCCCTCATGCACAATCCTCCTAACACTGCCCTACCACTAAACTCCCCAGCACTTATGACTACCACAATAAATGAACATGGCTATTTGCTGTGTTCAGTGCCATTGGGAGTCAGGAGTGGCCATGCTAATCTATGCACCTGAGCGATTCCATAAACTGTTTGTCTGCATAGATGCCTTAATGTGAGCAGATCTGAAAGGCAGCACAAGGCTAATTTACATATGGCTCTCCCCTGAACTGCCTCTTTAGCATGTAGCATGGCTGCAGAAACAGTCCACCACAATGTTACATGTCTTCATGAAAACCACTGTGGTAGAGCACTCTATGATTTCTAAAAAAGTTACCTCAAAGTCTCCCAGTAACCTTTAGGAATGTGGGACAGTGTCTTTTCAATTAAGAGATAGGAGGAAGGATTCCATGTAAGGTCCATTCTTATTGCAATTCTTATTGCAGAATAGTATTTTAGTAAGCTGGTAATTATGCTATGGTTTGAGTAATCACGCATATTGAGCAAGGACCCGGACACTTGAATGGCTAATGAATTATTCCATGGGGAGTGAACCCTAAGATAACTTTTGGGGTAATGCCTTCCTTAAAGGAAAACTATCTGCATAAACAAAATCGCTCATTTCCCAGGATAATGTTTTCCTCCCACAGAAGAATCCTTATATTTTATTCAGCTTACTCAGCGCACACCATGCAGGGGCTGAATTAAGTCCCATAGTCCTTCATTTCAGAATTGATTATTGAAAGGCTCCTGCCAACTTAAAAGCTAATTTTACTGGGTACTTCTTCCCTTCTCCAAAAGTCAGAGATATTGAGCTTCTTTAAAGTTTGAAAGGTAAAGAAATGTAATATCTACTGAAAACATATATATGCTTCAATTCTTCATCCAAAAAGACACAGAAACCACTGATTTTCCTTATAAAAGTTGATTGCATCTCTCCTTAATGGAAAGAAGCTATATCTTATGTATAACAGCTAAGCATTGTGGGGACATACATGCCAACGCAGGTACACTCCATTATACAGATAACAAAACTCACTCTAAATCACACATTATTTTACTTTAAATCTAAGATGCATCCGGAATAATATCACCCCATTCCATGGCTGGATTAATCATTACAAACCAGACATACTAATATTAACAGAAACATGGTTAAATCCAAATGTAAAGGAGAGCAAAATACTACCGCCAAATTACAATATAATCAGGCTAGACAGCAATAATAAGAAAGGAGGAGGTATAGTCCTACTTTTCCGAAATACATTTCCTGCACCCCTCTACATAAAAATACCCCCAAATTCTAAAAAGCTGTAATTCTTGTCTCAATATAAAACTAAATGCAACCAAACGCATCTGCATTACACCATTATACACCCCAGGACATAACATCCCTATACTAGAAGGAATCTTAGCCTGAGTTTCTAACAAAATAGTATAAAAACTCTCATATTAGATGTTAATATTGATTGGCTTAACTTCTTTCCAGATGCCCTGACAAACTGCACAAATCTGCATGGCTACACTCATCTTATTAATTCTCCTGCAAGATTTAAGAAAAATACCAACCTTGAATCAATTCTTGATAGTCCTGCCAACTTTACATCCACAGGCACACTTGTTGACTCGCTCAGTGATCATCTTCCATCCTATGCCCTCAGGCCTATAACCTAAACCTTAAAGAAGCACATACTTAAATCTACCTGTAACCTAACCCATTTCTCCCAAGATCCTTTTATACAATCCATAAAATCTATGAAGTGGTCCATCCTAAAGTATCTTCCCCTAAATGAAGAAGTAGAATACTTTAATAACACATTTCTCAGCATTCTTAACTCACTTGCTCTTTTTTGCACCAAAATAACGAATCTTGCCCCATGGCTCTAAAAGTCCTGTAAACTCCTCATGAAAGGCATAGACAAAGTGTGGAATATATAGTAAAAAAGTCCAATTAGCCAACACTTGCAGCTATTTAGGCAACTCTGTAATCAAGTTAAAAAACAACAAACAGTACAGAAAAGACTATACTACACCCATATACATGACAAACACAGAAGAAACCCCACAAAATGTTGGGTCTCTATAGCATCCCTACTCAACCCTGATACTAAAACCAACTCATGTCCAGACCCAGATGCTTCCCCCTACAAATAGCCACCAATTTCAAAACATACCTCATGCAAAGCATACACTCTCTAACCTCCTCCATCTCCAATATCAGCAACTCTCCATCTCATAACATATCTCCTCAAACCACCTCTTCTCTTCCTAGCACCACTAATTTTTCTCTCCAACCTGTGACTGTATTGTAAATAAAAAAACTTGTATTCAAACTTTAACTTGGCTCCACCTCTGCAAATAGACTACCACCTGAATATCTAAATAGAGCATCATATGCCATAGCATACCCAATCAGCATCATTATTCACAGATTAATCACTGAATCATAAATACCAGATATATGGAAAATGTCCATGTCATTCAATTACACAAAAGTGGTCACTCCACTGAACTAACCTCCATCTTAAAGCCATCTTGGCACCAATCTCAAAAATCCTATAAAAGTTGTTCATCAGCAACTCCTCCAGTTCTTACTTCAGTCCAACCTAATCACCAAAACCCGGCATGACTTTTTACCAGGCCATAGTACTACCACAGCATTACTCTCCTTAATGGATATACTCAATAAAGCCAGAGACACAGATAAAATAGTGTCAGCCCTATTCCTAGACCTTTCAAAGCTTTTGACACTAGCTCACACTCCCATACCCATAACAATCTTCTTCACCTTGGTCTTTCATCCTCCTCCATTCAGAGGTTCTCCGGCTACTTAACCAATAGAGTACAGTCTACGAAATGGCAAGGTTCCATCTCCCCCTCACTCTCCATCTCCACAGGTGATCTATTTTTGGTCCTTTACTCTTTAATATCAATGACTCCAATAGCTCCACCAGGCTAGGAACATTTATCCAATATGCCAATGATTCCACTGTCATCTGCTCATGCATCTCTCTCTTAAGATACCTGCAACAAATTACCCAGCAAGCATTTACCTGAGTTGAAAACTGACTCACAAACAGAGAACTATTCCTTAATCCAAACAAAACAAACTTCTTCTATTTACTCCAATCACTCAAAAAAGATAATCTCAGGGTTCACACCATTAACAACACTGAAATTGAAATAATATCTCCCACTAAGCTGCTAAGAGTCATACTGGATGATAAACTGAAATTTGACCTTTATATCCAAAATAACGTCAAAAAGACCCACAACAATCTGGTATGCTTAATTGAAACAAACATTTCCTCAATACAAAAAACAAAATCACACTTGCGAAAACCTTGCTCTTGACTTTCTTAATGTATGGTGCCCTTATACTTACGAATTTGCAATCAGCAGTCAAAAATAAACTTCAGAGTTGCTATAACATAATTGCCTAATTTTCCTACAACACTAGCTCTCACACTCATCATTGCAACATCCTTCATTCCCTTCAGTGGCTTAAACTCCCTAACTATTTCACTTACAGATAATAACTATGCACAAAATTATTTACAAACCTAAGTACATCCTTTAATTAATCCATACATGCCAAATACAATCAAACAGAACATATATATATATATATATATATATATATATATATATATATATACATATCTGTATCTATAGTTACGTGTGTGTGTGTGTGTGTGTGTGTGTGTGTGTGTGTGTGTGTGTGTGTGTGTGTGTGTGTGTGTATGTATATATATATATATATATATATATATATATATATATATATATATATATATGGGTCTACTTCATATGACCTAAATTTCATTTGACTGAAATTTATTTGATTGAGACCAAAACACTGAAAGTTCAAAAGACTGAAAACTCATTTGACTGAAACTCATAACACTGACACATTAAAGTAAAAGGTATATGCCCTTTTCCCCACTGTACTGCAATCCTGGAGTTAGTATATATATATATATATATATATATATATATATATATATATATATATATATATATATATATATATATATATATATAGTTAGGGGGGGCAAAGCCCCCCCACATACTTCATACATTTTAAACCATACACATGGATATTTATAACTGCAATAAATAACTTTTCACAGAAAACAATATTTACCTAAATGATGTGGGGGGCTTTGCCCCCCACACCCCCAATGTGGGGGGCTGTGCACCCCACACCCCCTAACTATATATACTAACTCCAGGATCGCACTATAGTGGGAAAAAAGGCATATACCTTTTTACTTTAATGTGTCAGTGTTATGAGTTTCAGTCAAATGAGTTTTCAGTCTTTTGAACTTTCACTGTTTTGGTCTCAGTCAAATGAATTTCAGTCAAATGAAATTTAGGTCATATGAAGTAGACCTATATATATATATATATATATATATATATATATATATATATATATATATATATATATATATATATATAAAACTGTTTCTGTTTCATGGTCAGATCATTCTGCATATTTCAATTCAGTTAAATAATTGTCAATGACTAGAAAGTGAATACTCATAGCATTATTTGTCAGAAAAGGAGGAGCAATTGTACAGTTTTACTGCTTACACTGTCTCTTCAACAGATGTGAAATTCTTTAACTATATCAATGTGTTTTGCCAGAAACATTCCCCTTTAGGTTAGTCATAGTAAACCAAAAAATGTATTTTCAAACAGATAGTTCTTTCTCATGCCTTTGATTCTCAAAATCATAATCCTTCTTAGGGAATTGTAATTCAGAGTACAGAATTATAAATATCCCACACTGTCTTCTTATCTCAAACCTAATTTTTAGAAACTTTTCTCAGAAAAGTTTCTGAATGTCTATTATATAAGACAGATAGCAGAGTCCTTATAATAACCTGTAGATAAGATGGATTTTTGATGAATCTAATAAGTGCATTTGAGAGTGTTGATGACAACCTTCTTCTGGCAAAACTGGAAAATTGACAAATTCTTCAGTGACGTCTGTTCATGACTCAAATTAACTAAAAATAGGACCTTAAAAATTAGTAGCACAGATATACCACCGCTTCTGTTACATTAAGACACAGGCATAGCTAAGGAACACCACTGACATTTTCACTAGGTATTAACAATCTTCAATGGGACTCCACAAACTCAGTCGTATCCTTTATGCTGACAACATGATGTGCACTAGATTTGCCAAATCTCAAAATGACATCAACACTACCCTACATGATTACTTTTAACTAGTTTTGAATTGGATCATGGCTGATGGTGTCACTTTAAGTTATTTTAAACCCCTTGTAGGCTGGATAGATCCACATCCATGGAAATATTAGGCCCTAAAGGCCCAATGCTCTCTGTAGTTGCATGGCAAAAATATATTTGGTTACTTATTGACCAAAACTCTTTCCTTCTCATCTCATGTGGAAATGTTGTTTCCAAAGGTGCCAGCACAATTTAGGGCAGCTTATAGGATTTTGAAACCTCAACTAAAAAAGCAAAGCAAGCCATTGTGGCAGGGGTTTCATTAGAATATATCCTCCATTTTATTACTACTAATTCGACACAGAACGTCAACATAGTGCAAATGACATAGAATCAAGTATTTAGGATTACACACCTCAACAACCACTGATTCACTTTCAGAAAATCTAAATGTCTGCCCGTTAATATTTGAGTTACCTTTGTGTTGAATACACTTGCATTCAAATTACTAAATGAGAGTTACTGCCTACCCCTTAGTAAATTTATACTGTTCAGAGATTCTATCAAATAACTAACAAAATAAAGCTTGATAACTAACTTGCAAACCCTGTAGACTGTTGAAAAGCTTATGCTAAACTTGACACAGGACATTAAAATAAAATTTCACAAGAAATTAGAAATATTTCCTCTATGTCTGAATTCCAGAAAGCTGTGAAATAGTGCACCAAAAAATCTCTCATTACCATATTTTGATAATAATTAGTAAAAAGCATTACCGGTGGTCTATTTATTTATTTATTTTACATTTGTTGACCAGGATAGTCAAACTGGATATATGTCCATTTTCAGCGGAGGCCTGGGGAGAAAAGCTCCAAGATAATAATACACATTGAACATTTAGTAAATGCTAGTTTCAAGCAGATTACAGTCATAAGCAATATCAGCATTTAGCACATATAGCAGTAACTTATTATAAAATGCTTTACAAAACCTAACATTATTTTCAAAGTTATATATACATAGCATTACATTCAGGGTTAAGACTCATTGAGCAGCAGCTATACAATTGACCCTTCCTGAAATGGTGTGGTAGAAAAAAGTTAGAAGTAGTTGAAGGTAAGGCACCTAAGTAAATGAGAGGTCACTAGTCGGGATTATTGCAAGGACATAACCAATGAGTTTTGTAGTATTTCTTGAGTTTGTTTTTGAATTGAGTTAGTGAGGGTTCTAAGGTCAAGTCAGCTGGGAGTCTGTTCCATGTTTTTCCAACAGAGCTGGCAAACAGAGAGTCCCCAGCTGAGTAGTTGGATTTGTATGTTTGAACTAGGAGTCTAGTGGATGATCGCAGTGGCCGGGTGCTGGTGTAGGGGCTGAAAATATTTTTTAGTGCAGGTGTATTTTCTGGTTGGTAAAGGACTTTATGTGTCACTATTAGCTGGTTGAACTGCAGTAGGCTTGGCAGTTCAAACCATCCTAGGCAATTTAGTTTGTGACAGTGGTGTGTGTGGTAGGCTGTGCTAGTAGCAAATCTGGAAATGTGGTTATAGCAGGATGATAGTTTATTAAGATCTGTTTTGTTTAAGTTGAAGAATAGAGGTGAGGTGTAGAGAAGAGTTGATAGTAGATGGGAATGGGCAATTGCAGTTCTAGCAAGTGGGGTAAGGAAAGGTTTGATTCTGTAAAGAGAGCCAAGTTTTTATTAATGGTTTTGATAGTTTGATTTATATGCACATCAGACTTCATACTGTTATCAACTATGACACCCAGTAGTTTAGTTTGGGCTTCTGGGGAGATGATAGTGCCATTGTTAGCAGCTATGTTGAAGGATGGCAGGGGGGGGGGTCCTGCATGTGGGGAAGAAGAGGAGCAACTTGTTAACCAGGTTAGTGCACCTGGGCTAGAGGCCCATTTTCAGTGGCAATCTGAGGAGAAAAGCTATACACAAAGAAACAAGTAACAGAGTGTACAATAAGCAGCAATGTGAACTGCATACATTCATGCCAAATCAGAGAATATGAGTACAAAAGCAGCAAATATTCATGCAATAATGGAAAATTAACAAAGCATAAAAATTCAGCAAAAACAATGGCTAAAAATTACAAATTACAATTTTACAATAGGTCATCAGTAAAAAAGCCATTAAAGCATCGATAAAGAAAAAAGACATTGGTAGAGAGGATGGGAAAGTATTAAATAGGGGTCTATATTGCATTATCAAAGTTTCAAAACTTTGAATCTGATATGGTCAACACCATATAATCGAAGTTTTGAAACATTGAAAATGTAATAAAACACAACCTACAAAAAAAAAACATTTAAATGCTGTACCCCCACACCCCCCACTACTTAAATTTACCAACTCCAAGATTGCACTATAGTGCAGAAAAGGGAAATCTTCCCTTTCTGCACTGTACGGAGATCTCCGTTAAAAGATTCAAAGATTCAAAACTTCATTCATATGGTGTTGACCATATCAGATTCGAAGTTTTGAAACTTCGATCTTCTGATATTGACGCTTAAATAAGAAAGTAAAAATATAGGGGTGGAAAGCACAGTTTAGGAGAGTCTGGAAAGTAAAATAAAGCAGTTATGAGAAGGGGGGTAGGGAGTATAGTAGCAAAGGAAAGGCACAAGATGAAGTTTAGATATGGTATTGCTCAGCGGCGCAGCTAATGTATTACAATACTGGTGTTTGTGGATGTTACATTAGAGTTAAGAGAGGAGAATTGTTATAGTTTAACACATTGGTGAGAGAAGGTTACGTAGGGTGATGACAGATGCAGGAGGGAGAGTTTGCAAGGTAGATCTTAAGTTCTCTTTCAAAATGAATGGAAGATTGGATAGAATGTATACTGGTAGGGAGCTTGTTCCAAGTTTGAGATATATAGCATTTATAAAGTAATCTGGCTATTGTTTTGTTAGGCCAGTAGATGTCAAGTAGCTGTTGGTCAGTGCTACAGAGAGAATGTGATGTTTTTTATGGGGGTAGGAGGGTAGACAGGGAAGGGACAGTCTGCAGGTTTGTAGAGTAGAGAATGTATAATCTGTAGCTGGGAAAGTTGGAGTAGTTGAGGGAATTCAAGCCACTGTAGTTGTTTAAGGGCAAAGCAGTGATGTGATTTGAAATGGGAAGTTACCGACAAATCTGGCTATCTGGTTGTAAGTTTGTTCAAGTTTGGTTAAAAGATTTGTTTGTAGGTGAGTAAATACAGGGGAAGCATAGAGTAGGCAGGGGAGGATGTAGGCTTGAGCAAGTGATGTCCTTGAGGTGATGGATACGAATTTTTTGTTTCAATACAAAAGGCCGAGTTTTTGATTAGTCTTTTTGATAGTGTTGGAAATGAACATCAAATTTCAGTTGATCGTCCCAATAGTAATTCCTAGAAGTTTAATATAAGAGTCAACACAAATGATGGTGTTGTCTGGGGAAGAGACACTGAAAGAAGTTTTTAGGTTAGACATGGACTTTGAAATGAAAAGAAGTTTAGTTTTCTTTGGGTTAAGGATGAGTTGGTTATTAGTTAAGTAGCGTTTAGGGGTGTTGAAAGGGGTCTATATTATAACATCGAAGTCTTAAAACTTTGAATGTTATAATATCAACCCCAATTCAGTGAACGCTTGATATAGCGAAGCTGCAGAACACCGAATACTTTCCTAGGTGAAGTATTCAGTGGGCCATTTCTGTGGCTTCGCTGTTTCCTCGACTGTGGTGTGAAGGTGACAGACTGGGATAAGATAAGTGTGCAAATGGACCGAGGTAAGGTAAGTGTGTGATAGTTAGGGACCTTAATGATACGGAGCGGGTAAGGTGAGTGTGCGATAGTTAGGGATCTTAGGGCTAGGGAGTGGGTAAGGTGAGTGTGCGATAGTTAGGGACCTTAGGGTTAGGGAGTGGGTAAGGTGAGTGTGCGATAGTTAGGGACCTTAGGGTTAGGGAGCGGGTAAGGTGAGTGTGTGTGTTAGTTAGAGACCTTAGGGTTAGAGAGCGGCTAAGGTGAGTGTGCGTTAGTTAGGGACCTTCGGGTTGGGTTAAGGTAAGTGGATAGCTAGTAGTGTATGTATGGTTTAGTGTAGGGTTCTGTGAAGTGTGTATGTGTGGATTATGTATTTTGGTGTGCTTATGCTGTGCGTGTGTGCATTCTCAGAACAGCAAATTTTTTCCCTTGGAAAAAAAAATTGCTGTTCTGAGCATTCGAGTATATCACACTTCGAAATTCCAAGGTCGAGCTTATGGTGTTCGACATTTTGGAATTTCGATAATGTGATATAGACCCATTGAAAGAAGTCTGTGTGAGGGAAAGTAGGTCGGTAGGGTTGTTTGAGAGGGTAATAAGAGTAGAATCATCAGTGTACTGGATCAGACATGAGGTGCAGCAGGCAGACTGTAGATTGTTAGTAAATCATTAAAAAAGAGGGGGCCTAGAATGGATCCTTGGGGTACACCAGTTTGAATAGGTAAGAAAGGAGAGCAGGAGTTTTGCCATCTAACAGATTTCTGTCTTTTCTTCAGATAACTAGTGAACCAGAGGCTAGAGGAAGCAGACAGATTGAGTTCAGTTAGTTTAGTAAAAAGCTTAGGGTGTGAGATGGTGCTGAATGCCTTGGAGAGGTTGAGAAATAGGCATGACACCAGTTTATTGTTATCTCTTGCCTCTGCTATGGACTGAGTGAAGGATAGAAGGGCTGTTGACATGTGGTGGGGCCTAAGTCCATCTTTAGAGGGAGTGAGGAGGTTTTCCTGGAGTTGGTATTTAAGAAATTGCCTGTGAATGCTTTCCTCTAAAATTTTTGAGGGAGGGGACAGGATGGCTATAGGTTGGAAATTGAAAGGGTCAGTGGAGTTGCCTCCTTTATGAAGTGGAATAGTGTAAAAGGATTTCCAGATTTCTGGGACAGGGGATTCTTTGATGGGGCGGTTAATAAGGATTGAAATGGGATATGCCATAGTATTGGCTGGAAGTCTGAGAAACTACTATAACTTCTTTTTCTGCAGAATACTATTAGCAAACAGAAAGTGTTGAATAACTTTTTTCCTTCCTCCTAGACTTGAATTTGTATTTTTTATTACCAGTGTCTTGGCTTGCTTGTATCATTTAAATTCCTAAGTAGTATGATTTAAGCACATTTGTTACATGTATTACTCTATTTATAACTTCTCTACTTTTATTTGTTTGCATATATTTACCTTTGCATCTGTACTATTTTCTTGCTAATGTTTTTAGTGATATACCTTATGCCAAAATGGCCCAAGATATGTCTGAAGAGGTTCTTGGGAAGAGTGGTCCTACCCATTTAAAATAAATACTAACACACTGTATGTAAAATAAACAATAATAACAAGTAGTGTCATGGTGATGCCTCCCAATATTTGGTTTGTCAGTTTGGTTATTGGCTGGAGGATCTTCTTGAGGAGTTTACACATTGATTGATAGATTGATTGACATTTGATTACCGGGAAAGTCTGACTGGGTAGAGGCCCATTTTCTGCAGTGGCCCAGGGAGAAAAGTTCTAAATTTTTACAAAACATTTTAAGAACAATAATTTTACAATCTTCAGAAATAAAATAAAGCCAACTGAAGTTTAAATAATTATAACACAAATTAAGCATAATAATAAAAATAGGTAAAAATTAATACAAGGTAAATTACAATCATTTAATATTTAGAGAAATATCAGATAGTTGGAGTTCTCTGGATGAAACCCAAGGTGAGTGCCAAAGAGACACACTGTTAAAATAGATCAAGAAAGGTATACAATAGGCGAAGGTCCTTCTTGACTCTGCACAGTAGACACACCCTGTATTACCAGTTGTCAAATTAGATATAGAATGAAGAAAGGTGCTGCCTGAAGCAATGGCCCTCCAGGCAAAGTTCAAAAACTCATTCAGCTGCATGATGCCTCCTATGTAAGCCTTATGAGGCCCAAGAAATTTGAAAACTGAGTCTCTGAGTTGATCCATTTATTTGTCAGGAGACTGAAGGACTATGCTGGAATGTCAACCAATGAACCTAGGGGTGTCAACTCCTGACTCAGCCCTTTTGACTTTTCTTCAGCCAAGGGTACACTCAAAGTAGCACAAAGGCCCATGAATACTGACGTCCCCTCTGTAGTCCCCTTCTTGCTATCCCCACTAACAGAAAATCATCTGGATAGTGAACCATGGATAGCCGAGGTGCTCTTTGCTGCCAGTGATAAGGTACAGCTGTGCTAAAGCTTTCAAAGGTACCACAAGCCACTGAGCATCCCATGGGCATCACTGTATCAAGAAAGAGTTTACCAGTAAATTAAAATTCCAATGGGGCCAGTCATCCCACATGATGGGAAGCAAGGCAAAATACCGGCTGGATATTTAGTTTACAAAGCCAGGTATTCAAGTACTTCAAAATTACCTCAGCCGCTTCCTCCAGAGTGGAATGGAATTCTTATTGCTGAATTCTTTGACTGACAGGGTGAGAAAGGTGGTGAATCAATCTATATTCACCTTCATTCTTTTTGCAAACTAGGTCTATGGGGGAATTTTTAAAACTAAACTGTGTGGGTGTGAAAAGGGGCCGGTTACTCTACATACTAACACTTTCTTGTCAATTAATCTTGACATGATGCCTCGTGGCCCTTTATAGATGAAAGACTTGTAACAAATCTAGAATCTAATGGAAACAAAAAAAACAAGTTCAAACCCCACTTTCAAAACCTTCAATAATAAAAGTGGCAGTGTTAGTATCAGGGTAACCTGCCAACATATGAACCAATTTATCTAGTTTGGTTTGAGAATGGGAAGAAATGCAGCTGAGCCTGCCCCCTTAATGCATAACATCTGTGGCTATGTGGCCACAAAAAGGCTATTTACCCCTGACTGGGTTATCCTGCAGCAAGGCTCTTCTATTCTCATGATAATGAGACAAATTGCTGTATGTGGAGCGGCCTGATTTAAACCAGAATTGAACTTCTGGACAAGCTTTACCACAGAAGAGCATAAATGGGAAAACTTGCAAGTAGGCAGATAATGCCTATTGTTGAAAACCTAACAACATTTTTGAACACCTTGACATCTAACTGAAGATTCATTCTCAGGGGTATTAGGCTTATCTAACATGGCACTCAGCCATACCTCTCAACCTGTTAGTGCAAGAAATCTGGACAAAGCCAGAAAAAATGAGGGGACAAAGGCCAAACAATAGAGATAGAATTTAAATACTGTTCCTATAAACCTAGAAAGTTGCTAGAATAAAAGGTCTTGCGTTAGTACATATTTTCTGAAAGAGATAAAGCCTGAAACTCAAATGTTTGTCTTTATTCAGTATTCAATAATTTACCAGAAAACCACAAATGTATGAGGATCAGACCAAAAATATGAGGCAAAAATCTGGACATTCTGTGAAAACCTGTACATTTCAGAGGTATGCACTCAGTCAAATGTCTGGATGTTTTTCCTCCTACCTGAATGTTTTGTCCATGGCCTTTAGTTTACAAAATCATGATCATACAATGACCATGCTGACCTTCCCTTGTAGTGGTAATCTTCCCTAATGGCCAGAAAATATGTGCATAGAGGTAATGCCTGACTGGGATCTTTTCAATGATTCTGCTCATAAATACCCCAAAACCTAACGTCCACGTGTCTCAGTTTTTAGACACCACCTTTTTTTTCAATGGCTGCTAGAGCTGCCATTAGATCTTTTGCCCTAGGATTCTCACTGTTGATTATACAGTTAATACCTTCAGTATCAACTAGATCAAATATGTCCACAAAGTCCCCTCTATGGATTTTTTCCTTGATGTTTGCCAAGACATGAGCAGTGATGTGAAACCCTGGGGATGTAGTACTTGAAGTATTTATAATAGTCATAGGGGTCAACAACTGAGTAATGCTGAGGTGTGGGTCAGCCAAACTGTCCCTTTGAGGGTGTAGGTGGGTTAGCCCCATTCTGATGAATAAGGGAGTTGGTGATGCTCATGTCGGGAAACCCTTCTTTGGTTACTAGTAGAGAAGCAGGCATGGCTCCAAAGTTTCCCTCTAATGCAATATCAGATATTCTAATCAAACCATCATAAGGAAGGGAATTGAACTCTTGAAAGAATGTGTCCACTGTCTGCTCCCTATCCATGACAACCATTTCTAAACCCCCTGCCACCTTATACCATTATCCTCTGACTCAGTCTTGCCATCTGCCAATAGGGTTGGATTCTCCACTGGATCTAGGCTAGGATTTTTTTGCCCTTCTTCTATACTTCTCAGGAATGTTGTACCCAGGAGTTGGTTCTTCCTCACAAATTGAAAAGGCTCTCTTCCTGTTAACTGAAACTTGGTCTTGCGTCTGTGCTACCTCTAGATAAAAAAAAATAGACTCTGGACAGCCTTCATGAAATGTTACCTTGTAAATGATTCAAAAGCTTTTTTTGGAATTTCTGTTAAACTGGTCAGTGCTAGCACTGATATTTTTTTTACTTTAACTCTGTGCTTTGGCAACATAAGAAAGAATTTTTGTTCTAAAGTATTTTTTAAACATGGATTTTGCAGTACATGCTTTCACCCTGGAAGCTGTTCTCCGCAAAAAATAAATACCAGTGCTGTGAAAAAGCAACACAAAATTTCTAGACTGATTTCAGGGAATGAGAAGGTGCTTGAGAAAGTGAATGGTTTGAAACAGAATATTTATTGGTAGAGGTAGTTTTAGCAGACAGAAGATAAACGAGGTTTGGTAACAAACCAATTTGTCCAAGAGCATCTTCTGAAAAGGGTTAGGTAAATATATTAGTGGAAGTTAAGAAGGTGGGGGCATGAAAGAGTTAAATAGGAAGGAGGGATGATTGGGCGGAAATGAGGTAAGGGTGGGGAGGAGCTTAAGGGGTTTAGGCAAGTGTAGCTGGGTAAGGGTTCACATTTTGGCGTGAACTTGATACCCACCCTCCTTCCCCTTCTTTTTTGGTGGGTTGGTGGAGATGGTGGTTATTTATCAGTCTGGGTAAGGCGGAGAAGAGGGACAGGCTTGCCCTCTTCTGTTCCCCCTCTAGTGTTGGATGTCTCTTTCAATGAGTTGGAAAAAGAAAATGAGCAGTTGGAGGCTGCTTCATAAATAAATAAGCAAGTGGAATAAGGAAGCTGCTTATTAGTTGGATGTATAATTCAATAAGTGTTAAATATAAATGAGCAGAGGTAATGATGCTGCTTATTTGGTTGGAGGTGTAATTCAATAAATGGTATATGAAGTGAGTTGTTGGACGCCGCTTCATAAATAAAGTAAGTGAGTACTGGTATGGACGCTGCTTACCGGATCCAGATGAGTAAGGTCACACTGTCCTGAGTAACATTACATGAATGTTCATGATGTGTTTAAAATCAGCTATAGTATGTTCAGTTGTACTTAATAAATATTGGCTATCAAAGTTATGTTATGCAATTTTAATAAAGGTTATCAGACGTCATTCGGTGTGATGTTTATTGAAGGGGACTGGGACAATGACATTTTCTAGTGTATTTAGCCCACTGTGAAAGCTGTCAGACATTTTATGTAAGTAAAATGTCCCAAAGACTGTTAGCTGATTTACAAAAAATATATACAATAAAACCAAGGCAGGCAAAATATAAATTATCTATAGAAACACTGTGTCATATGTTCCCAGTTTTGAAAATGTCATTTTTTGTGTTTAACAGAGTGATGTAAAATGGCGATCTGGATATAAACTGCTGGAGAGCAAAGAATTGCACTAACAGCTTAGGTTTCAAGCCACTGCTCCTGCATGGTTTTGTGAGTCTATAAATATTACATGTTTTTTAAAAATGAAAGACTCTAAATCGTGAACAGGTAATGATTTAAGGTTTTCATTGGTGATGAGTGGACAATGTGGTGTAAACCTTGAACTGTACACTGTTTTTCTTTTCTGAAGATGTCTCAAAAGAAGTGAGGAAAATGTTCATATTCTGCTGCTTGTCCTTTCTTCCATTCCACAGTGTGTTGGTTGCATGCAGTTGTGAATTTTTTACACACTGCTTCATGAATTAGAGCTTTTCCGTGTTATGCCTAATAACAAGGCTGTTAAATAATTTGTCCACTTTAGAAACTACATCTGAAAACCATGCAAGTTACAATGCATGTGGATGGTTGTGCACTGTATATATACTTTCTACTGGACAAATTGTGTTATAGTATGGAAGGAGATGAAGCTGTCAATCAGCAGTTCTAGTAACTATGTGAACACATATGTTTTTATGCAGGTAGTGAATAGCAAACGTGTTAGGAATACATTGTGTCTTAATAGATATGATGTGGAAGTAACAGAGCAAACAGACAGATGTTAGGAAAGAACACGAGAAAATGATTGCCCTCCTCCCTAACATCTGCAAGTCCTGGCCTTAATGGCTCCCCTACCTATAAACAGCTAGCCCATCCATTTGATGAATGTTAGAGAAAGACATTCCTGGTTTAGATGAGTTATGTAGCTCATATTTTCCCATATGTAAGTCCCAGTTGACCCATCCATTGCCCTGTTGTGAGCACCAGTTGGCAGGGACTGGCATCATGTACATTTTTTGAGGGGCCTACCCTTCCCTCCTGCTATGTAGTTGGCTAACTTTCATTAGCTACCTATAGATTGGAGAGACATACATGCTGGCATGCATGTCAACCTTCCCTATCTCAGCAGTGTATTTTTGACATAAAACTTGCCCTGTTTTTCCATGTATGATTTCTTATCTTCTGGTATGTGTCATCAGTGTGACTGACCAAGCCACTCACCCCAGGATGGGTGAGATATCATTGGTTATTCAAGATCAATGTTCCGTACCTGACCCCTGAAGCCTTGTGCTGCTAATAGAACACTGGTTGCCTGGGCTATAGTCAGGACTTCATCCCTATAGTCCATTTTGCTGGATTGTTTGCAAAGGATAAAAACTCAAAGTTAACATGCTTCATCCTTGTAGCCCTGGGTTTGATTTCTTCAGTCCCCATTTGCCAACTTTTATACTCCTCGAAAGCTATTGCAGATATGTGATTTGATGGAATATATTTTGATCCAAATCATGATCTTTCATGTATACTTTGAGATAGTTTACTTTAATATTACCTTAATTGTGTTCCATTAATGTCACTCAAGAACTCACGTGTTCTCCACTTGTCTGTTCATGCACAGCGTTTTATATAAAATGAGAGGAATAAAGTAAATGGATTCAAACACAAGCACAAGCATATACTAAACAAATAAAATAAAGAACTAACGTGTTCTTTCACACATCTGTGGTAATTCTCGCTTGTTGTGTCAGTTTACTAGAAAAGCTTAGACATTCTTAATTTGATTTGTAGTTGCTAGAACTGAAAGAGTTTTGTGAAAGACAGGGCTGCCATGATAGGACCAAAGTATACTTGTGGATATATCATGGTATTCAGACAAAGATGAAAGAGATGAAATCAAATGGACCCTTCCAACACCAGCACTCTTAAAGAGACTTCAAAATATGGTCAGTACAGAGTGCCTATCAGTGGTATGGAGAAAATGGCAAAAGATGGACAATCAAATCAGTGGAAGGGTAGTGGTGCAGAGTGAAAAGAGCTCCAGGAATTGGAGCTGTCAGTAAGAAATAAAAGAATAATAAAAAGCACTGATTGCTGGAAACAAATATCAGAGCTCAGTAAAGCGGCAAACATAGAGAACAATATTATTTTTATTAACCTCAACATAACTGTGACGTGCACCTGGTAAGTGTCCTTAGGCATATGTATGACATAATCATAAATGGATATATAGAAAGTAAAATGAGAATTCTGAGTTATCTATTTATGTATGTATATAAATGTGTTAACCAGGTAAGTGAGTTGATACTAAGATTCTTTTTACCCATGAAGGCAAACATATCAGATATGATAAAGTATAAGCGAGCATAGAGACGAAAGGTGCACAATATTTCCATTGAGACTCCATCAATGTAGTGAGTGACAGAGTGGAACATTGCATGACTTTTACCACATCATTTAGTGATATGAAGAGGAATACTTTGTTTTCCTGCTAAACAGTAGTTAATAAGTTTGAACAGGTAGCTGCGGTTGTACAAGTTCGCAACCAATTTGTAAAGTCGCTGGTTTTGATAATGTAATAATCCATGAATCCATGTACAATATTGATATGAAGTACTGAAACAAATAAGACACTTGCAACATTTAGACACATATACCTATGTAATAAATAACTTGTGTAATAATTACATGGTTTGTTGAGAAGAGATTACATGTGCACTCTGTACAGTATGTATATATATATATATATATATGTGTGTGTGTGTGTGTGTGTGTGTGTGTGTGTGTGTGTGTGTATATGTATCTATGTATATATATATATATATATATATATATATATATATATGTGTGTGTGTGTGTGTGTGTGTGTGTGTGTGTGTGTGTGTGTATATGTATCTATGTATATATATATATATATATATATATATATATATGTGTGTGTGTGTGTGTGTGTGTGTGTGTGTGTGTATGTGTGTGTGTGTGTGTGTGTGTATGTATCTATGTATATATATATATATATATATATATATATGTGTGTGTGTGTGTGTGTGTGTGTGTGTGTGTGTGTGTAAATATATATATATATATATATATATATATATATATATATATATATATGGATACCATTTGATCCAGCGAATTTACATTTCATCGAAATGTAAATTTACGACCTCACTTTCGCGAAAGTGCATTTTTTGAAAATACACTTTCATGTAAAAATAAAAATAATAAAAAAAAAACAGAAAAGGAAAGAAATGAAAGTATGCAATTTGCAAGTAGTGTTAGTTGTACGTCAACGTTTAGTGTTAATGTACAACTAAGCAAACTATTGCTGAGATCATGGTACAGTGGGGATAAGGGAATATTTCCTTTTCCCCATTGTAGTGCATTCTCGGAATGAGAATATTAAAGTGGTGGTGGGGGGGCGCAGTGTGTTTTCTTTTTTTGGTTTAGGTTTTATTTTTCTTTTTACACGAAAGTGCATTTTCGAAAAAATGCACTTTCATGAAAGTGAGGTAGCGAATTTACATTTTGCTGAAACGTGAATTTGCTGGATCAAAGTAGATGTATATATATAAATCACAGAATTCCAGATACCACATTAGTTTGAAGACACATAACAGTGTTCATGGAAATAGCAGTCTAACTAGATAACTGTATTAATTGTCAAAAAAATGTTTATTGGGTTTGGTTAACTGTAAACAGGACTTATTTGTTCTTTTAGATTGTCTCTCTTAAAACGTTTGTACTTGATTTCTTCTGTGAGAAAGAGTAAGAGTAACTTAAAATAGATGCTACCTAAAATTAATGCATTCTGCAAAATCCTGTGGCCAAATAGCACTCTCTGTAAGCAAATGGCAATATGTTGCATTCTGCTGGGAATTCTGCCAAAGGCATTTAATCCTCAAAGATGTTAGTATCTTTACTATTTAAATATGTGACTACACCAGCCAAGCAGTCACTTATACAATAAAAATGGAATCCTTGCTTAAATATCACGTGGTGAAATAAAATGAAAAATAAAATGTGAATGCTAAAATAATGTTCTCAATTCTCCTGTTCTTTAACTGCAATTCCTAAACTCAGAACTCAGAAAACTCTGTGATCCATGTCTACAAAATCGGATAAATAAACACAGCAAACATCTGAACTTCAAATCAATACCAGCAGAATTAAATATTGATTTCTTCTGGGAAGCTACTTTCATGTAATTGGCTCCCATTCATCCTTAAAACACTATCTTTCTGAAAGATTAATCTAGAGGACAGGTCACTTTCCAGTCCCTCTTGTGTGTAACAGCTAGTATTTGTGGATGGTAGCATAGCCAGAACAGACAGAACCAGCATAAAATATCTTGAGAATAACTTTTTAACACCATGATTTGAATGATGTCTGCCAGAATATATGCAGTACTAGGATCATTACTATTATAAAGGACTATTTATGCCTAAGCCTGCAGGCTAGGTCCACAATGTTCAAAGTAACACAGGAATCATAATTTTCTTTAACCACACAGTGAAGTGAGCTGCAGAAAATGGTATGAAGTAGTAAGTCAAGCAAAACCTTAATACACAACCTGTATATGTTTCAAGTCAAATACAATTCATTTGTCAATTCATGAGAAAACAAATAGCTGTTTTCTTGTTCTTGGCTCACTGCAGTTGAAGTGTGTGAATAAATGCATTTTCGATATATTTAACCTTTCATTCTACCACCAACATTCTGTCTTAGGTTTGTACAGAATTTCATTGCTTGTTTTCTTAACATTGACATATTTGAAAAATAGTGATTATTGTGATGAAGCCTCTCATTTCTGGTATGTCATGTGCTGATTTAGGTAATGTAAGTTTCAGTTAAGTATAAAGATTTACTTTCTAGTACAGTTCTAGTGAATGTCTATCTGTATTGCTGTCAGAGCACTTATTTGACTCTAGGATATGAAAAAATAATTCCTATCTTCTCATACTGTCTTTTTTTCTTCTTTTTTATTTACTTATCTGTTAACTTGATAAGATGAGGTAACCATTGGTGCAGATTTGTAGGAGTCACAACATTACTGGGGGAAAAGAGCATACACACACACACACACACACACACACACACACACACACACACACACACACACACACACACACACACACACACACGCACACACACACACACACACACACATACACACACACACACACACACACACACACACACACGCACACACACGCACACACACGCACACACACACACACACACACACAAAACCAGAACTTGCCTGAATCAAAGACTGGACTTTCTGAAAGATGTACTGTGCTATGACACCATCTGAGATATATTGCAAGCTATGCACTAAACAAAATTTGGATATAAGGGTGTCTGAAAGCATTTTCAATGACAGCTATGCTTGGAGCGGACGTATAAGTTTATTTTCAAGTTAAAGAAGATAGTCAGAAACCATTTATATAAATGTGTGTTGGATCCCCTTCATATGTTTGAAATTCCAGAACATTGAACCTCTGATCATCAAAGGCCCGAGGATCGAAGTTCCAAAATATCGAACCTTGTGAATGGAGACTGCCATACTGTGTGGAATTGGAACTTTCCCATTCTCTTTACTGTATTGCGATCTTGGAGTTGGTATATATAAGTACCAGGGACTTGCCCCCCTGCAAAAATGTGAAATCAGAAGTTTGTTTTAAATTTTAGTTGTCGTTGGTTCACTATTTCAGAACTTTGATCCTCTGGTCTTCGATGATCAGATGTTTGAAATAGACCCGTGTGTGTGTGTGTGTGTGTGTGTGTGTGTGTGTGTGTGTGTGTGTGTGTGTGTGTATTTGTAATATGTGTGAGTGTAAATGCATGTGTGTATATTAATATGAGACTTTCTGTGCAAAATTGGTATTTTTAACTACAGACAAATAATAAACAGCTCAGAACCTTTTAGCCCCTTTTAGTACTTAACTTTGCATATATGTTCCTAGCTCTTTCATAATCGTCATTATCGATAACCTCCTTTTTCTCATTTTCTACATGTGGTTGAGGTGTTTTGTCATCTGTCACCATCTTTCAATTCAGTGCAACTCCTACCTTCTTCGACAGCCATGCTTGACTGACACAAATCTTTTCTCACATAGTCCATCCATCTCTTTGCTAGATGCACTTGCTTCCTCTTGCCTTGCTTTTCACCAGATTGTCTTCTGCTTTTCTGCACATGTGCCTGAACCACCATAATCTGTTCTCCTTCTCCTTCCCTGCAATTGGAGCTAATTTGGTTTCTGATCTGGTGTCTTCATTTCCTTGTCTGTCCTACAATGCACATCCTACCATCCATCTTAGGCAGTTCATCTCCATCACCTCTAGCTTCTTCAGCTGTTCTGCCTTTACTACCCAGGTTTCTTTACCATATAGTAGTACTGGTCACACTACTGATTTATGTTCCTTTCTTTTCAGCTTGTTTAGCATTCTTCTGTCATACACTACCCCTGACACTCTGTGCAAGTTGAATGCAGAACCTCTGATTCTAGCTTTCACATCCCCATTCAGAGTTCCCTTCTCATAAACTTGAAAGCTTTCAACCTTTTTTCCTACATCCCTTCTATCTCAATTCTCATCTTCTTCTGATTCCCCCCATTTGCTGTCATTACAACTGTCTTACCTGTACTCACTGCTGCACAATGTGTCATCAGTTTTGCATTCCATTCTCCTACCTTTGCCTAAGTTCTTGCTCAGAGTCAGCCTTTAATGCCAAATCATCTGCTTACAGCAACTTTTTTGATCTGTCCCCTCTGACCTGTTTGTTAATGTAGTCTATCACCAGTATAAAACAGTAGTGGGTTCAAAGCTGAACCCTGATATGCACTGGCTCCCACTGGGAACCCTTCTATGTGACTGAACACTGTTTGTACATATGCCATTGGGTCCTTGAATATAGCTTGCACTAATTCAACCTATGATTCTAGGACTTCAAACCACTGCAATACTGTCCAAGTCAACTTTCTTGGGATCTCATCGTATGCTTTCTCCAAGTCTAGGAATGCCCATTTGGACTTTTTACTCATCTTTATCTTCTTCTCAAATATCTGTCTCACTACAAATATTGGGCCAGTTGTACTACATCCTAATCTGAATCCAAACTGCTCATCTCTCATTTTACGTTCCACTAATCTGTGTATACATTTATCAATCACACTGTCATGCGCTGTAACATGAGTTTGACTCCTCTGTATAGCCCACAGTTGTAAATGTCCCCTTTGTTCTTCAACAGTAGCAGTAGTATGCTTAGCCTTCATTAATCTGGGACACACCTTTCTCTCTCTGTGTCTACATTCAGGAGCCATTTCTCCCCGTCTCACCCAGCATCATTATCATGTCTGCTGTGACCTCATCTGACCCTGCTGCTTTCCCTGACTTCATTTTCCTTAGTGCTGTTGTTACTTCTTCTATGGTGGGCTCTTCTTCTTCTCTCATCACAGGCTGTGTCTGTGGCAGGACAACCTCTGTGGGGTTTTCTTCATTCAGAAGCTGCTGAAAGATATTCCATCTGGCTTTGATGTCCTGTGCATTGGTGAGCAGGTTGTGAGGGTCTCACTGTCTTCTTTATCATTTTGTTTTTGCCTTGCAAAATGATAGTGCTTCTCTCCTCTCGTAGCCTTTTTGTTAGCCAACCAGTATTCCTTCTTAGAATGGTCTGCCTTTTCTATCTACCACTTTTTCATGCACCCCTACTTCTTTTGATGACTCCTAGACTTCTACATCACAGTACCATCTTTCCTTATGTACCTCATTTCCATACCTGGATTGGCCTCATATCTGTTCTATAGTCCTCACACATGTTGTTGCGAGGCACTGCCATTCTTCAGTTCCACCTAGTTCTTTAAGTAAGGGAAATTACAAAAAATAGTGCAAGTTACCTAGACACAGATTATAGCAAATGTCCTCATAATCATGATTTTTTTTTACTTCTTTACAAAGCACATTAGACATCAGTACTTAGCATTGGAATAAAAAGGTAATATGTGAGAATGAATAAAAAAAAAAAGAGTTTAAGGTCATCAAACAGTTTGATAATGTGGTGCTAGAAGCAGACACCACTCTTCAGGTGTATCAGGAGGGGGTATCTCCTGCAGAAAGAGAACAAAAATGTATATTTATTTAATTAATGACTTTATTCATTTATTTGTCACCAGTGAACAGCCTTGGCAGAAACCATTTCCAGGCATGACGTGGCTGGATTTGTAATAGTCCCAGAATAGAAAATAGTAATACTGTGCAACAAATAGCAAAATCAAGCTAGATCATTGAGCGTACATGTTCTACAAATGGAATACTGCATTAGCTTTAGCAAAACGTTTATCGTAAATCTGCTACAAGCACAATATAAATACAGTAAAGTAGACATTCTGTCAGATCTTTGAGCAGACATTCAGAAGTAAAACAAAGGAAGACAGAGATGCATTTAGTGAATGAAGGTGGAGATACAGAATGTTGGGGTAGCTTAGGTTTATAACATCTGCAGTGGGAGGGTGTAATTAAACAATCAACTTGTGCCTGAAGAGTGGGAAAGCTATGGATATTGGATGGCAGCACAGTTCAAACAGCTGGAGCAAATTTACTGAAGGCTTTTTTCTGTAGTACATAAGGTAAATGGTAGCCATTTTTAGGTAAGAAGGTATGGAAGGTGACAGCTTGAGGGTACTAAGTGGAGCTGATAGAGAGTTTGGAGCTAAATACTGGCAGAAATCTGATTGAAGTTGCTTGTGTAATGTCATAGCAAAGAGGAATGTGACATAGTCAGATACTGGGAAAGTATTAGAAGAAGTGAAAAATAGACAGTAGTGAATACATTGGTGAGAAAAAATATATAAAATTAGAGAATCATTTTTTGGACTTTCTGTATTTAGGTAGAGCTAAAAGTCTTACATGAGGCAAGGAGAGTTTTTGTTTTTGGCTTACTTGTGCTGCTGACTTCTGGTGCTACTTTACCAACTCCTTACAATCCCATCCTTAATGGCTTCCAGTGTGACTGACATTGTGAGGGTTTGCGTTCTGTGAGAGCCCCTGCACATGTAGTCCTCCAGCTCCATGAATGTCATCTAGGGAGATTAAACCAGGTTGGCATTACAGAGTGGGTGTGGCCTTGTTTAAGGTACTATGTTGCTGCACCTGTTAGTGATGTTTCTTCCGTAGCTATATCCCAACAAGGTTGTAAGTTGGCTGGGCTATGAGGTGTGTTTTGAGGATGTGCCCACCTTGGGACCCAAGAGCAGTCATGCCCACTCTTCTTCTCTGTGCCTCCAGGTCTATTGTCTCAATGAACCCGTCTTTATCAGGTTTCAGTAAAACATCTATAAAGCAAGCTCCTTCCCTGAGGATAGGCATTCCCATCCACCCCTGGCTACAACGTCAAGCGCCTGAGCTGTTGACCGAACTCAAGTCCTTTTGATCATAGTCAGAACTTTCTCTTTCTACTTCTATGTTACTCTCCTTAAAGAAGTATTAGGACTTGGCAACTCATGGTCTACATTATTGCTTGTCTAGTGCTGCTCATATGTTGTTTTGCCATCTGCACCATCAGGTTAGGAGAGGTAGTATACATTCTTATTTGGGAACTCGTTTTTTTTTTTAATTGATATGGTGAGCTGTTATAAGCTGACGAGAAAATTTATAAGAGTTTAAGATGAATAAGCACCTTACTGGTAATGTCAGCATGAATATGAAAAAGAAAGACATTTCTATATGCTTTTCAAGCTAATCATACTTTATACAGAAGGAAACAGACTGAACCCAGTCATAACAAAATTTCAAAGAAGAGATGCAGAACATTTCTGAAAATTAAACAAAATCGTGATTTTAGTTTTATATAGGTCAACCGTGATGCTTTTGTGACTGATAACCAAAGAAAATGGTCAAAGCAATGCTTCTTTGAAACTGAAGCTGTGTCATATATGTACACTCTTTTAACACCATCAGGTCATCAGCAGATAAAGAACTTTTACACGTAAAAAACAAAGAAAATAGAAATTGTCCAAGTGCAGAACCATGAAGTTTGCCTAGCTGGATGTCACTATTGTCTGACACTCCTTCCCCAAAGTAGACTGATGTGATTTATTTATAACTTTGAAACCAATGAGGGAATCCGTAGCTAAATACAGCTAATCCGTAGCTAAATACAGCTAAAGACAAAGCATGGTCACCTGTAGCGAAAGAATGTTTAAATCAACAAAAATATCAAAAATCCTGTATACATATTCTTAAAGGCATAGTCATTTGTCATATAAACTGTGGTAATGGTATTTCAAACATGTCCAAATCCATCTTGCAAAATATTTTGAAATGTGAAAGTGTTGAATGTAAGTGACAATTTGTAATAAACTAACTTTTCTAGTTTTTTTAGATGTAGGAGAAAGGTCTGCTGTTGTACGGTGGTATTATGTTAGTAATGGATTAGTAGCGTTTGGTAAGGAAATAATGGCTAAAGTTTTACATTCAGGGGAAGAAAGAACTGTCTGTAGGAAATGGTTAAACAGAAATGAGAGATGATGAGCAATATATATTGTCATATTTTTTAGAGAATTTTGACTACACAGGGCAGCTGAGCAGAGGAACAGACTAGTCAGTAAGGTATATTTAAATGAAAAAGTGTGAATGTGCAACTCTGGAAGGTAATCACAATACTCCTAGGATATGTCCGGAGATATTTATGAGATGATGACCCGTGTTACACAAGAAGAGGAGAGGAGGCAAGAAACAGGCAACTTGACCTTTTGAGTAAGATTGAGTGCAATGTATGTGTAGGCTACAAACATATTTCTCGGGATATTTGTGAAGCCTAGGTATCAGAGTGCGCTAGGAGGGATTTTATTCAGACTAGAAAAGAAACTGAATTCTTAAAGAGCAAATTTTCTCCTTCTTGTTTTGCAACATGCAGATTTAGGTGTCTTCTATAAAATTCTTGTCATCACCCTGCAGACTGCTAAAAACAGTCTTCCTAGTTGTTATCCATGTTCAGAATGTACACTTGCTGCACACAACCACAAGTGAGATTCAATTCACAGACGTTCACTACACATACCTGCTACTGTCATACAGTCCCATGCACTATACATACCTACTACTGTTATGCACTCACGTGCACTACACATACCTCATATGGTTATACAGTCACAGAGAGTGTCGCATAAAAATGACTGTATAATTAGATTCAAATGAGAAAATCTATGCAAGTGCCTTTTCTATAGTTTTATTACAGGTTTCTTTCCCACTTGTGATTCAGAGTCAAATTTTGCTATGCAAATATTAGTTGCACGTGGATATAACATAAAGGCAAGTCATACTTTTTTAGTCACTTTTCATTTGGCGTGAACACTAGGTTTTGTCTCATCTTCTTTCATCTATTTCCTGTCGTCATTTATGCAGTGCATACAGCTTTTCTTGGCATTATTAAAGAAGGTGCTACAAGCAAAGGGTGAACCAGTACAACTTTGCAGAGTACAATCTGCTTGTTTGGCTTAGACTTGACATGGACATTCTAAGGGTTTCAATGACCCTGTATGGACCACAAACTGGAACTGGTGAAATGCACAGGGGGAGTAAAAAAAAGGATTAAGAAAGGTATGATGGAAGAGAAGAAGAAGGATTAGCAGTTTGAATTGGATTAGTAGACAGAGGGAAATTAAGCAACAAATTCATAAATGTAGGATGAGAAAACATCTGCTAAGAAAGTGGTAGCTGAATATATGTACTTCAGTCATAGTCTTAGGTGAATGAAGGATTTTAGAAGCAAGGTTAAGATATGAGGAAATAGAAAGACAGGTATATCAGATTAGGAGAAAGACAGATGGTGAAACAGCAGTTAAACTTTTGGACATATTACATGAATTTAAAGTTTGCTGCAAACAATTATATATAAAGGATGTCATGGGAGGGGAGCAGAGTGAAACAAAATGAAGTGGAGTGTGAGGGGCCAACTCATTGCAAAAGAGAAAAAAACAGGTAAGGAAATACTGATAGCAAATAATGAAGGAAGAAATAAAGGAGGCTTGGGGGCCAGCAATGAAGGGGGAATCACCAGGACCTGATGGATTACCAATTGAAGTCTGGGAAAGGAAAGAGGAAGATGTTTTAAAGAAAACTGAGTGAAGTTATTTAATGATATCATGGAAGGAACTCCACCCCCCCAAATTGATAATATATGGAGAAGGGAAGGACCCCTTAAACCCATGTTCTTGTCACCCCATCTCTGTATTAAATCATGACTATAAAAACTTTATGTTGATTCAATCACAAAGACTGGATAAGGCACACTTACTACTGATTTATGGGGACCAGAGAGGCATTGTGTGTGTGTGTCTGTGTATGTGTGTGTCTGTGGGGGGGGGGGGTAAGGGACAATGGATAATTTGATTAAGACTATTAATATTTCAGGAAATACTAGACAAATAAAAAGAGATAGCTATGCTCTTACATGTTTCAGAGGAAGCATTTGGCAGGGCAAGTTAGTGATACATGTTTGATAGATGGGGATTACCACAAAGCTGGCTAAAAATGGTAAAGGAGATATATACCAAGGGGCAATGAGAAGGGGAAAATTAGAACTGTACTGTCTGTGGTGATAAGACTGCAGAAAGGGTTCAGGCAGAAATCTCCTTTATCACCCGTCCTCTTTGCAATATATATTAAGCCATTAGGAATAAGCATAAGAAAATGCAGTGTAAAGGGATTTAAAGGGCTGGAGGAAGAAAAGAAGGTGACATTCTATGCAGATGATATCTTATTGACATAAACAACACATCAAGAAGACTTGGGCAAATTATCAGTGATTTTAAGGGGGTTTGGGAAGCAATCGGGGTAAAGAATAAATAATAAAAAAAAACTGAACCTACAACAGTAGCTAAGGAAGGGGTTGCAGAGAAAACAGGAGGTAGTAGGGGAATGTGGGAGAAGGAAATTAGACACTCAGGGATATGGATAGGGGAAAGAGTAGAAGATACTGTGCAGACTACCTATCAGAAAATATTTGTAAGAAATTAAGAAACAGATATAGGGCTGGAGCACTGTCAAATCTGACCTAGAGCAAAGATCACGGTTGCTAAGAATGCTCATCAGGCCACAGTTTGCTTATTTGTGCTAAGTTTTTTGGAAATTACCAGAGTTAAAGCTCTTAAGAAAAGTGCAACAAATGGTAACAGAATATGTATGACCTGGAGAATGAGCTAGTGTAGCATGGGAAAGCGTCACAGCTCCAATAGTTCTTAGAAGAGCCAGGTTTACAAGAAAGCTTGAAGACAGGTTTGTTATCAGATATAATAAAAGTAGTACACAGAAACTTCGATATGCAATGGAAGAAGATGAAAACAGAGAAGGAACAAGCTAAGGGGTGGGAGGAGATATAACACATATAATAATGGATATGTAGAATAGGAATCTAGCTGTGGAATGGACATTGCAGCACAAATGGGCTTTGGTAAGACATGGACAGGGTTAGAAAAAGAAAAGTGGATGGAAAGCTAAAATAAATAGAAGGTGTAAGGCTGGATAGGGAGTCACAGAATGTAGAAATTGGTTGCAGGAGATAAGCATCCAAACAGAGGAAGGAGAATGTAAGGAGATATGAACATTCTATAGATACATTACGAAAGCCCAGAGTCAAGATATTTGCATGGAAGTTCCTTCATAGGTGCTTTTATACCCCTGACAGACTAGCTAAAATGGTTACTATGGCCCCAGAGATATGCTGTAGGTGCAGCAAGGGAACAGGCACTTAGTCTCCTGTATTTTGGGTGTGCAAGGAATTGGAGGAGTATAAAAATGAAGCACAGGAGATAATGGGGAAGAAACAACCAACCATAAGAGACAAAGTGTTTTCTGCAAAAATAATCCTGCTAGGTTATGAAAAAGGAATAAAGGAGAAGGAGAAGAAAGTAATATGACTTATAATAACAGTTGGTGAGAGTGCAATAGCAAGGGACTGGAAGTAAAAGGAATGGTACAGGCTGGAGGAGGTGCAGGAAAACATAATTTAAACTGAAAAGGTAGAAATAAGGGTGACGGGACACAAAAGGGAAACAAAACGCAAAAAGAAAAGGTAGAGTGGGAAATATGAAGAAGATGATAAATATCAGGCAGAGCGAAAAAAAGGAAGCAACCATTGGAAATACGGACCCTAAGTGATATGGGATCAAATGAAAGCAACTAACGCAGCAGACAAAGATAAACAGAATAGAGGGTAACAATACACAACAGATATATAGTTATGCAATTATGAATATAGTTATAATAGGAAGGAGAGAAATATTATGTATTGTTAGATAAAATGAAAAATGGGCTCAAAAAGATGAAAAGTAGAAAGGCAGGAATAATGAATCTTCATAAAAAGATGAGTAAAGAAAATAAATGAAGGTTAGCGAGAGTTGTATATTCAGATACATTTTGATATAATGCCTGTCGAGTGATTAAATAGTGATGCTGAATAAAACGTACAGCCCTTGGTTTGTGTTGAGGCCTATGTATAAAACGAAGAGAAGAATGGTAGGATGACGTTTCCCTTTGTCCTGCTTCGCAAGATAAGGGCCACCCACTAGGGGATAGCAAACAAGTGTGCATCATACATTAACATAATGAATCTCTAATAAGATATAGTTAAAAAACTGAGCCAGCATTCACTGTTAAAAGTAATGGCAATGTAAAAAGCTTGCTGGAATTAGAAATGATTAAAAGGAAAGTTCATTCTGGGAAATCATACAACACTCTCGAGTGCGGTTTCCATGCACAATGGAGGTGTATACAAGTAATAGAAATAATGTGATGGTAAATTACTGCACCAGAATTTTAAGCTTACCAGGACATTTCATTTGTTAGTTGGAGTCTATTCAGCTTCCTCTATTTCCTATGAAGCACAATAAGTGGGGAAAACAATAAAAAAACAATCACACATATTCAAGAACATACATATGCTATGAAAATGAAGGATACAGAAAATTCTGTATACAGACAGTTTGGTATGTGCAATTTTTTAATCTTGTTTTTTACTAGATTATGTAACAATTAATATGAGAGAAAGAGATTATAAATCTCTACTTGAAGAAAAATAATTAAGATGGCAGTTACACTTGAATGTAATTGGCAATGCTTGTTTAAATGATAGTTTTCTCTAAGAGGTGTGCTGAAATTTCAGAAAAAACATATTTTTCTAAGGATGAAACATTATAGAGAAGGACTGATGATGTTTAAATGTTTTAATAAATTGTGTGAATATAGTAAAAAAATATTCTTAACATGGATTTTGACTGATGCTATGCTTATTTGTGTGAGTTTAACAACAATACATGCTTAATTTTGAGTAATGTGACAGGCTTTAGTCACATGATTATAATGTTAAACATTTGTAGTCTGAAGAAGTCTGGCAATAGATGAGAGCACTAAATAGAGAGATTCAACTGCATGGCTATTCTTTTATTATCAGTTTCTATTTGCGAGAAATCAAAAACTCATTAACACCTTTAATGCATTTTTGCTGAGAACTTGACAACCTCATCCTTGCTATTTTAAACACGTATATGTCTGCATGTATGAGCATGTGCGCGTGTGCACCAAACTCAGAGATAGCAGTGCATTGTAGAAATGGAAATAAACTAAGATATCAGTTTAGACATTAGCATGTATTTCCTCTAATTATGCTTACAGTCTTAAAATTTTGAGCAGTTTGAGAATCCGTATAATGGACTTAAACTTTGTCCAGGCACTGATGAATATATATGTACACACACACACACACACACACACACACACACACACACACACACACACACACACACACACGCACACACATATAGAGATAGATAGATATGTTTAGATAGATAGATTTACAGAATTATTTCAGCACACCACAGTGTCAACAGAAAGAATTTCAACCACAAAAGGTCCACAATGGAAACTCAACACTGTCAACTTCAATTGCAACCCATAAAAAATATATATATTTTTTGCTTGGTCAAGCCCCCCTGCACCCTACATGCTGCCTGCTGTTTATGCTTAGGGATTTTTTGTGCATATTTGGCACACAGATGCAAACATAGCTGTGTGTGTGTGTGTGTGTGTGTGTGTGTGTGTGTGTGTGTGTGTGTGTGTGTGTGTGTGTATGGAGGGGGAAGATTTGTCATGTAGCTTGTACAACTGTCATTTAGGCTTATCACCCATGATCACCATCTGCTCTTCCATTGTGCTGGATATGTAGTTTCCTGTCCTGTGCACTCTTGGCTGGCTGCAAATTCACCCCAATGCCCCCATTCCACTTGATGTCTGGGCACAAAGTATGCTTTGCTGTACGCCATTTGCATTTTCCTTACCTCCAATCAAAACAAAATCATCTTGATTTTTAGGATATGTAGCATGCACTCTGTTGCCCTGCCTTAAAACCAATATGAATTCAATGATTGTTACTCTCCCCCATTCGATAACTTTGCAGTCAGGTTCTCTTTGCACCATTGCAATGAGTGTTACACGGAACTGCTGATCAGTGAAGCATTTATTTGACTAAGAGACAGACTCATGATCTCATGATTCTGAATAAAACACAGGCATGTGCAATTTGTGCAGGTGAGATATCTTTTATACCAATCCTAGTCAGCAGTACAAAGATTGCTGAGAACCAGCTACACATCATTTATTATCACTCTGATCAGGAGGTACATATTTCTCTTCATGCCATCCACAGTGCTTTCTGGATGTTGTCCTGTACAACACTGCACTATATCTTCCTATCACTAAGCAGATATTTACACTGCTGTGGACCTATTCTTCTTATATAGTGATACAACATCACAGTCTAGATAGTGCCTGGATATCCTCTGTGACATTTCTGAAGACTAAATAAAGAAAGTATGCTAAATGCTATGTCATGGGACGCTCTAAGCATTAGCATGCATGTGATGTTACACATTTTATTAGAAGTGTATTAATTATAGCAAAATGAAACATTTTCTTCAGACTGTTTTTTTGAGATTATGGTGGCTTTCTGATACAGCTTAGTGATTCTTCATTACTTCTCTTTGATAAGACATTATTCTGTATAACACAGTGTTAAATGCTGGTAGTAAAGAAACATTCTGGAGAACAGTACAAGGTACCCTTACACCAAAGAAAACATTACTAATGTGAGATGGTGATGTCAAACATGAGAACTAAAAGGGGGAGAACAGTGACTTTTCTTACATGATACATTGTCACATTTATGATGCCAGAATATCAGTCTGTTTGTCCACTTATATAATTCAGAGGGTCAGATAATATTTGGAAATATCAGTTCTTTCTGCATACTTTCTGGTTACAATGGGTCTTATTGAACCTGCCTAGTCAAACAGTTTGTTCTGAAAAGGGTTAGTACTCCAATCAGTAGCAGAAATCATAGTGGTGCTGTGATCTCAAAGTAGGTTGGGAATAGGTGACCAAGATTTTGCTTCCAGTGGATCCAGAACACCATGTTATCTCAGCCCAATACAGAGTTTCATCTTTGTTTAATTAAGTTATAATTCTGTGCACTACATAAAGAAGAAGAGATGTCTATCAAGGATTCATGCCTGATGCCATCTGTACATACCACCTACTCAGTTAATTTGACTTGCATTTTAATTTTATTCTTGGATTTGGCTTCTTATGTTTAAGATTCTTTATCTTCTTGTTGCATTACTTACTTATTTGCATCCAGTGTATTGTTTGAAAATGCCTAAATGAGGCTGCAGTCAAAGTTGGAGATGACAGAGGTTCAGATCAATAAAAAGCAGTCAGTCAAACTGTTAAATCAATATGTTTTTTTTAAATGTATTTTAGTATGGGTCCAAACTCCCACATACCTTAAATGTGTGTGCATTTGTTTGTATGTGTGTGTGTGTGTGTGTGTGTGTGTATATATATATATATATATATATATATATATATATATATATATATATATATATATATATAGATATAGATATCTTTCTCACTCTCTCTTTCTCTCTCTGTATATGTATGTATGTGTATATATATATATATATATATATATATATATATATATAAACAAAAGAAAACGATGGTGTAGTAGTTGTATCTAACCTCCTGTAGCTGAGTTTTGTGACTGACTTGATTGTAAGCCTGCAATTTGTGTGACTGAACTGACATGAGCAAGGAGTGTGTCAGGATTGGCTAGAAGGCTTGGGCACCTGTACGAATCAGGTGGAAAGTATTTTCAATTAAGATGGTGGCCTGGGACATATGTTGAGTACATGTGGGATTAATTGAAAATAAAGTATTTTCTGACTGGTTATGGGAACCATGAAATAGCAATCTAGATCAGTCATAGTCTTAGCCTTCATAGTAATCAGTGTGCACAATTCATTATGATATTTTTGTAGTTCATTACATAGTTCACGTTTCTTATAAGTATTAGAATCCATTGTTTGCACATTTAATTATTATTGATTATGCTATTTTTATCTTCCATTAGCAATAGTGACATGTATATTATGTGGAAGTTTAAAAAAATCTCCTCTGATGTAGTCTTTAAATAGAATCAGCATTCCTTTCATTTAAAAGACAATCCTTTTGTGTGTGATATGCTCTCTTTTATAGAGTGATGTGAGTGGGCTGTGCTTATTCCCATGGCTATTCAGTGACTTTGTCTTGTCGTAAATAGTACCATCTTTCAAAGCTTATAAGAAATCATTCATTTTGTCAAGTTCAGTCCATGGGCATGTGAGGCTGGGAGTAAATGCCATATCATAGTTCATCGATTCATAGGTGTGTACTAGGCTAATGGCCCTCAAGCCTAGCCCATAGATGTGCCCTGGCATCGTGTCACCTGACATTAGTTTCCAGTGCCTCTATCAAGTAGAGCCACTGGAATGATCCCCACACTGAAAATTCTATTACCCATCATCCCCTCATCAAGACTTCTCTTGAAGAGGGACAGCGAGGTGCTCTGCTTGACATGTATGGGAAGTCTGTTCCAGAGCATGGGCAGTCTCTGGGTGAGTAAACTGTCCCTCCAGCATGTTCTGTTGGTTGTAGTAATGAGGTTGAGGTCTCTGGAGTGTGTAGTGTGGAGGGATTCTCTAGATGTAGCATGTCTAACAGAGCTGGATCAGACATGGCTTTGTAAGTCAAGCAGAGATCACCTCTAAGTAGGCGATATGAAACCGAGAATAGCTGGAGTCATTTGAGTCTCTCCATGTAAGACATGTGTTTAATGCCTAGGATCCTCTTAATGAGGTACTTCTGTGGCCTCTCCAGCTGCTGCAAGTGTCTAGTGAGGTACATGTCAAATGGGGCATTATACTCGATGACTGATCTAATGAAGAGTAGAGAGATGAAGACCTCTTTCTTCCTGGATGCAAAACCCTTGATAATGAGATGTGACACATAAAAGGACTTTTTGACCACAGTGGCAATGTGGTGGTCAAGGAGAGGTTGCTGTCAACTTGCATCCCCAGATCTCTTATAACACCTTCAGTGTTCAGTGGGTTCCCATCAATGTGGTACTTAGTGGGAATTGAGTTTTTACTAAAGGGGATGACGACGGATTTTTTAGTGTTAAGCTTAAAGCCATGGTTTCAACACCAGTCATTGGTCTCAGTGAGGCCTTTCTGTAGGATGTCTGCATCACATGGGGAGATAATAATGGCTTCCATCTTGCAGTCATCTGTGAATTTGGTCAGCCAGAGTCACCTTGTGCTGGCCTGGACTTCTGAGAAGTAGATGCCAAACATGAGAGTACCCAGGACCAATCCCTGTGGGACTCCACTCATGACTGGTTGGCAGCCTGACTTGGAGTCCGCTGCTTTCACACTATGTTTTCTATCTGTAAGCCAATTTGCAACCCACCTAGTGATATAGGGGTTGATGCCTAGTTTGGTGAGTTTATCAATAATTCCCGAGTGAGGAATGGTATCCAAGGCCTTGGCCAGATTGAGGTAGGCTGTATGTACTGCCTTACATTCATCCACAGCACTGGTCACTGACTCAAATAAGTCAATCAGGTTGAGTAGGCATGATCTCCCTTTTACAAAGCCAAATTGCGTGGGGTCTAGAGTTTGGAGATTTCCTATATCTTTGTTAATCAGGTCCACGATGGATGCACTCCATAGCTTTACATATCAGACTCATCAGGCTAATGGGGTGATAATTCCCACGGTCTGTAGTCGCTCCCCCTTTATGGAGAGGGATGACTGTAGCAGTGTGCCATTTGGTAGGGACAAAGCCTGAGTTAAGGCTGTGACTGAACAGAGCACACAGATGTGGTGCCAGTTCACATTGTAGTTCATGTAGAACACAGCCAGGGATATTATCAGGTCCCATGGAAGGCGTATTCTTGGCCTTGAACAATGCAGCTTTAACCTGTGCTGCAGTAATGCTGGGTGCCTGGCATTCTTCCGGTATTGTGATTGGTCCTTTAGGGAGGGAGAAAGGGGTAAAATTGGCACTGAATCTGTCAGTCAGTATGTTGGCAATATCTGTTGGCTCAGTGAAGGAGGCACCATTGTGCAGTAACTCAGAGCAAAGCTGGGTATTGCTGTGGAGGTACTTGATATAACTATAGAAGGCTTTGTGATTGTTTTTAGTATCTGTCACAATTCTGCTTTCATAGTTGGCTTTAGAGGATTTGATGAGGGATCTAAACTTTTTGTTGAGGCTAATAAGGGAGTTTTTCCAGTCTTGGAACTTCACCTTTTTTGGTGCATGAAGTTAGCCACCTCTGTTTTAAGAGCCCAAAGTCAGCTTTGGGGAAGTTTTTTTAAGGTGGTTACCCTTGTGGGGGGGGGGGGGGGGTGAGATGGAGATTTCCATGGTGATTAGTTTATGGTTTGATCTGACTAGTGAGGGATTGGATATTGGTGTAGAGCAACAGTCACTCATGTTAGTAATAACCAGGTCAAGGATGTTATTTCCTCTAGTGGGGGTCAGAATGAGCTGGTCCAGGGCATTTGAACTGATGAATTCCAGGAAGCGTTGGGACAGTGTATTGGTGCTTGAGTAGTTTTCCCAGTTGATGGAGGGGTAGTTGAAGTCTCCTAGTATGAGAGTGTTGGGTTGGACCTTGATAGATTCCATGGTGCTTAGGAGTGTGGAGTGAGAGTCTAGGGACATGGTTGGGGACCTATAGCAGTCTGTGACCTGGATCACCATCTTACCCAATGTTAGTTGTACCTGAAGTAGCTCAGATGTGTTATGCTGGGCTACTAGTCTGGAGATGTGCATATCCTTTATGAATATGGAGACACCACCATCTTTGGAGCTTTGGTCCATGTTTCAGGGCCAAATAGTGGGGAATGAGTTTTAGCCTGGTAGTGCAGGGGTGCTTTCTGCTTCTTTAAACCAGGTCTCTGTTACAGCACAAATGTAGATGATCTCCATTTTGAGGAGTGCTTAAAGTGAGTGCATCTTGAGATTTAGACTTCTAGCATTGAGCAGCATGACCCTCAGACTGCATTTATTTATAGCTGTTACAGTGGTAATTTGGTCTTTAGAACACCACCTAAAAAGGCACTATAGGGGTGACAAGAGTCTTAGCCACTACCAGGAAACCCAGGCGTGACAGATTCAGGCCATCTGTGGCAAAGCATCAAGGTCTGTTAATCATGTCATCCCAAGCAGACAGATACTGGATCCCTTTAGAATGACACCAGAAACTTACCAATTGTTGAAGTCAATAATTTTTTGTTTGTACTGCAGTATCATTCTGGGTGACAGTAGTATACTGCTCAAGGCTAGGGTTATATCTGCCTAGGCCACATAATCCAAGAGCTCCACCATGTCACTTTTTATGTAGTCCAGGGAGGTGCATCTCATGACATTCACACCCACATAGACATTGACAAAGTCATACTTGTACTTGTTGTGGAGTGACCTGATCGATAGACAGAACTAAAAAAAAAAAAATAGTAAAAATGGATCTGGGGAAGAAACACTTTCACTTTAAATATCTTCATTAGGTATCAGCATGGGATTATTTCAGGGAAACAAATTAAATAGAGAGAACAAGTATAAAAAAGTTGAGGGCCAAAATGATTAATTCCAGCAGGATGATGATTAATTCCAGTACAGACAGAGGTGTTAAATTTTAGGACAGAGTAAGTGGTCTGTAATGGGAATGTATTCAGATGTTTCAGTCAAATCTGTATTGTAGGGACATAGCAAGAAAAACGTGATTCAAAGAGCATGTGTGTGAGTGAGTGTATGTGTCTGGCCTTGGATATTTCCATCCATTGTGTATGAGAAAATTACTTGGCAAGGTTCTGCATCAAGAGTTTAGCTAAGTCGTGTCAACCTATATTATCTTGTGGTGTACATTTAAAGGGCCAGCATCGAGTCAAGGATAGAGGATCAGCAAGTGTATGGGTATTTGTGTTTGGAGGAAAATATAAAGCTTAGGATTAGAGGTGGGATTCACTATTTGTGATAAAGGTGACAAAAAGGATTACTGTGAGTAAAATAAAACTGATGAAAAAATAGAAGTCTAGATCTCAACTAAATACCTAAGTGGTACCTGCCAGCTTCTATTTGGTTATTTTTATTTAAATACTGAGGTTAATTTTTAGATGAATTATGTTATAGTCTAATTGCTAAAGATGAACTATAGGTAATTTCTTTTGTATGCATTTGTGGTTGTGAAATCATGATGGCATTAGTATACATACATTCTGAGAGGGTGAGGGTAGGTGCACCCCCATTGTGGGGTATGGAACCCTCATCTTAAAGTTTTTTTTTTTATCTTTACATTTGTTTTATTTTTTAGGGTAACTAGACTAGTTATGCTCAAAGATGTAAATGCAATGCTTACATTTGTAATCATTAAGTTAAAGTATTTTTATATGCATTATGTTCACTCTGGGTTTCTTTTATTTTTGGTATTAGGATAGTGACAATTACACATGAATTTACATTATTTTTACATTTGTGATCATTAGGTTTCAGTTTTTTTCATCTATGATCAAGAGTAATATACTTATATATAACAATATAACAAACACAATATAACAAAAAGAACCATGTTCCAGCTGGCTAGGTAACAAAAGATTACGGCTAATTTACCCGAATGTATAATTAACTTTTCTCTAAGGCTTCACATAGCTCAGGTAATGCTCGTTTCTGAGTTACTTTAATTAAAACAAACATTAAGTCCGCATCACATCATTAAAGACCAATGCAACAGCTCTTTTATCTGTCATATATTGGCCAGGGATTGCTAATCTCTCTTGGCTGCACCTTGAGCCTTTAATTGCTGCTGGCAATCTGTAGCTGTCTAGTAAAGAACCCACAGCAGTTGTTTCTTATCACTTCATTCACGTCCTGGCCAGACAGTGAATAAAATAATGCAAACAATCTTATCTACCTAAATTGCTGATGAAGCAGCAGGGGAAAAATTATACAAAAATGCTTCATCATCTTTCAGCTTGTGTTTTACACCGCTTTCACACATATTTCCTCACAGTACATAAAGCAACAATCTCTAACTAAAATAATCATATCCTTTAATAAGCATATTCATTGTATTTCTCACTTAATATTAAATCTCTTTATAGTGGATTCACAGCTTGTTGTCTTTAATTCTAAGGTAGATTTAACATATTAAGAACAGTATTTTTATTATTTTTGTTTTTCGTTTATTTGATGTTGACAGTTTTAGTGACTGCCTGACATACATTCCAAAAGAAAAAAAATGAAATAAATGTAACAGTGAGTCTAGTGCACTACAAAGTGGAACAGGTATCAGTTTGGTTATATAGAAGTTGGTAACACTGTTTGCTAGTAGGTATTTGCTTTTCTGTTTAACTGTGATTGATTTTGTTTTTTTCCAGAGCTTTGTAATGGTGTGCTTGTTCTGGAGTTAGAGTAATGAACCTACATATTCTGTTTTCAATAGTATGGATGCTTTTGGAGTTCTTTTTTTTTTTTTGTAAGAAGAGGTTGGCCCAGAATAGAACAGTATTATTTCTTTTATTTGTACAGTCTATTTGGAAGGAAAAGTCAAGTGAGGGTCTAACCAGATAATTAGATATTGAATTATTGCTTTCTGTAACATTGTTGTCATGATCCAGGATGTAAAGGATTAACTGATCTTTGAAATGTTTTTCTTTATTCCAAGGAACATAATTTAGTTGTGGAGGAATTAAGTCATAGATTGTTACTGTGTATCCACTGAATTATTCAGAGAAAATCTGACAAGTTATTTTTGCAGTAAAGGATAGTAATTGACTAGAGTTGTAAAAAAATGTCATTTGTGTAACGAAGCAGAGGTACATGTGGAAGGTCAAGGGGTAGTTTATTGATGAAGATGGAGAATAATAGTGGGACCAAAATCGAGCCCTGGAGCATGCCTTTCTTGAGAGTTGTTGGGCGGGATGATAGGATCTTAAGTGAAATGACAGAGAAAAAGTTGTCAAACCATAGAATAGTTTCTGGACTGATACCTATTTCAAGAAAGCAGTTTTAAGATGATTGCGTGGTAGACCAGGTTGAATGCTTTGGCAAGTCTATAAAAACAAGGTAAGGGTCCAAAGTGGTATCATAGTGCTAATCCTGAACAGTAGCCATGTTGTTTGTGTACAAAATATAATTTCTGATGAAATATGGCAGTTTGCTGTAAATGAGTTTCTGAAGGTGTTTTCCCAGGGTTAGAGATGCAGGGATTGTGCAGTCATGTGAGACTTTTGAGGGCTTTGATTGTTTAATGAGGGGTCTATTAATATAATTTTTCCATATACTAGGTATAGTATTTTGTGGTAGGCACAGATTGCAGATGTGTTTTGGAGTTTCTGTTATGGATTATCTGCAATGGGAAATGAGCCAGGATTGGTCCAAAATCTTTGGAGTTTATATGTTTCAAAAAAACTAATACAGTAAAAAAAATGAATCTCACTTTAGAATACTGCCAAATTAAGAAAAGTCTTGGAAAAATTAGAATACTGGAGTTTTCTTTCTTCTAGTAGTGTTTATGCAAGAATAATAATAATAATAATAATAAAAATAATAATAATATTATTAATAATAATAATTTATTTTTGTTCATTCTAATTTATTAATACAACAAATCTATGTCTACAAAGATTATTGGATGTCATATTTACACATGCACAAAATGAACCATAATTCGCATCTTATCATTTGTTTGCCTTACCAGCACAATATTTCAGATCACAAGAATCCTGTTTGGCCTATTCAGGATGACATTTTATGGTTGTTTGTAAATTTACCCTATAACATGCACATGCTGCAGCCTTAGCTATGCTATTTCTATCTGGACAGATGCATTATTGTGTGTGTGTGTGTGTGTGTGTGTGTGTGTGTGTGTGTGTGTGTGTGTGTGTGTATGTATCTGCCTTGGTGGAGAAGTTAGTCTATTTCTGTTGAGAGTACTTTCTTTTTCCTAATTTATTTATTTTTGTTTATTTGTTTATTTTGTGGGAGTCACACACAACTTTTTAATGTCTTGGAGAAGGGAACTCAAGGTTTGAGAGAGTTTCCATTGTGATAGAGTCTGAAAACCTATGTTGTATTATGAACTGTAATTGCTGAAGTGTCGTATATTGCTCCCTTACAACTGGCTTGGCACTATGGATTATGAGGTGCAAACTACAGTGAAACAGGTGTGTTAAAGTGTGAGGGATTTTGTAGAGAAACCTCATTTTAGTACCTATCATGAAAGAGAGCTAAAGCTTGTATTTCTATTCCATAGCCATTCTACAGTGTGACACAGACATTAACTTACCACTTGATCTTCGTCTCCTGAGACAGTCTGCCATTCCTTTCTTTCATCACTTTCCTGTGTATGGCATGCAGCTGTCAAACACTTAGTCTTTATCTTCTCCAGATGTCCTTCATAGTTCCTGAATTATCATACCTATGTCATATACAACAGAGGCAGTAATCATGGTACTGTGCCACTAAACCAGCATACCCTTCATAGGACAGCATCTCAACATTATTGTAAGACACCATTTTTCCATTTCCATTGGTCTTGCAAAATGGCTACCCTTTTCTTTATTCAAATGACTTGTTCATTAGTCTCTTGTGGCTGGAACCAGGTGCATTCCTGACAAGGTAAGAGACATACAGACCATTCAGTCCCTGGCTTGAGGGGCTAGTCAGTCCATTTATTTCCCAGAGAAGGCAAGAGTTGAACAGTATGGGCAGAGTCAGTCTCCTGAACTTAGTGGACTTTCCGTCCCACACGTGGATATCCTAACTCAACGGTGGCTCTCTTAAGCTCTTCTCTGTACTGCCCTTTACTGGAAGATGCTGATGTCACATCTTCAATGCTGTTGAGATGTATCACATAGCAGTGTGAGTTCAGCAGGATTATTCTTCAGGGATACAACATCTAGTACTCCTGCTTTGTCATCAAGTGGGAAGGCATAGCTGCATGGTTCTCGCCAAAATGTTTCCCAGTGCCTGTTTCACTAACTGAACACAGGTCATCTGGGTCATAGTCGGGGCTTCATCACTCTAATGCAGCTCATCTTAGTCATAGTCAGGGCTTCATCACTCTAATGCAGCTCATCTGAGTCATAGTCAGGGCTTCATCACTCTAATGCAGCTCATCTGTGTAATAGTCAATGTTTAATAACTCTACATGACAGGGATAAGCTGACTCAGATCACATTTTGATCTAAAAAAGTGCGCTGGCCCATTCTTGTTTTATTGAACCCTGTTTTGTTCAGTCAGTTTGCCCCTATACTAAAGAATAAAGCCAGGATATAAAACATCTGAATTTACATCTTAATAATTATCTCATTGTTCTGAGAATTTCAGTTCTCTAGAAAGGTATTTCATTGGGATATATGTCTGAACAGTAGGCAAAATTGAAATCAAACTCTAAAGTACCAATTAAATAAGTAAACAGTAGAAATAGGAAATGAAAAAAAAATCCATAAGCAGATATTTTTATGAAGAAACATCACCCCTGCACCTCAGCCCAGACATCTTTAAATATGTTAACTCCAAGTTCATTCAGCCTTGGTGGTAAAATAATATTTTACGTTGTTTAGCTTTCAGTGACCTCAGTACTTTCATTACTTGCTATGGATGAGTCTTCAGCTGTAGCACCATTTAGAACAAGTGGCAATGATGAAATATCCTGCTTCCATACTTTGCTACAATCATAGTATGTCAGTGGTCTTTTGTTAGTGTTAAACATTTATATGAAAAATTACATTCCATAATGTTAATTTATGCATACTTGAAGCTCAAAACATGATCCTGTACCATCAAATCACAAAATGTTGGGTTACCAGAATGACTTGCATCATTGATCTTATGGGGTTGAGTGACAAGTATTGTTCTTATAGCATTTAGTGGTTGACTTAATGTTTATCAAAAAATACTTGGTCATTTGCCCTACAACTATATTAGCATATCTTGGAGATAGTGATATCAGAGATATTTTTTCTGAAGAGCTGTCCAATAAGTGCAATAAGCAAGGCAAATACCTCCCTTTTGATTAGCAAACTTCAAAAGGTGGAAGATAAATTCAGTACAGAACTGTAGAACTGTGGTGGCCTTCAAAGGAGAACTGCATAGGTATTTCTAATTAAAACATGATGCAAGGGTGATACAAAATAAAGCAAGGTCAGGCAAGGTCACGTACAGGCGTCCAGAACTTTATATGCATATTATTGTAAATACAGCAGTGGTGAAAAGACTACAGCATCATTTATCCCATCTGTTAAATGCAGCCACTAAACTTCCATTAAAAATAAATAGCAACTTCTCTAATCTGGTTTATTTAAAATACATTTAATTTCATCAGCTGACTGGAGCTAGTTAATACTCTGGTGGTATTGAACTGGTCCAGTAATCACAAAAGTGAATGCAAAATGATCAACAGAGATCTGCCGAGAGAGACATTATCAGCATAGATTACCTTATCATTTTTTCACTGACAGTGTGAAGTGTGGTTTGACTTTGATTTGCATTGTTCTTTTTCCTGATTGACTCAAATAGAGCTGGTAGTCATACTATGTACTGATAAAGGTAAAGGGTGTTGGCATCTCTCAACCAATCAGCATCCAGAAGTATACAGTCCTATTCTGTACACTTTAGGATGTGTACAATCTGGTAATTATTTTAGCTTAATTTAATGGTTAATATATAAACATCAGAAAAAACAGTATCTTATTTATATTTTAATATAGTTTTTAGACAGTTGTAGTATAGTCTGTACAGGTATAGGCACTATAAACATTACATGTTTAATGTATTTGAGACACAATCTTTTTGCAGTTTATTATAGGATGGAAGAACAGTGCTTTGCAGCATTTCCATTTTAAATTTTAATTGATGGTTAATTAGTTAACTATAAAATGATTGAAACACATGTAGGGGGTATCTGAGGAAGTCTTGTGTCCAAGACGAAAGCGCTTATTCTGTTTGCTCCTGTGATTAATAAAGAAGATTATTGTTCTTTATTCGGTGGTACCTGGACTCTCTTTACTATTTTTGGACGAGTTTTATTACAATTATCATCTTGGTTAAATGTGTGAAGTTTTGATGTTTTCAAACACATTCTGCAAAGGTTTAACAATATTATCTAGTATGAGTTTATATATTTCAGGGATTAATCTGTCAAGTCCTGGGGCTTTATTTGTCTTAATATTTTTAATTTGATCTTTATTTTTTTTAATAAGATAGGTTTGTCAATTATATTTACTTTTTTCTAGTTAATTTTCGATGTATATTGTTCTTCAAAAAATTTATTTGTAGTAGTGTCATTATCTAAAGTTTTAAAAGCATTATTGAAATGTTCATAATAACTTCTAAAAGATTCTAATATAGTGTTTAAATCAATTATTTTTCTATCTTCCCCCTTTGGTTTATTCTTATTTCTTTAATATAATTGGATTTTTTTTTGATCTTATAGCTAGTTTATGCAAACTTTTGGGATTAACTGAATAGGAGCAAATTTTTCATTTTTCTAATTGAATTGAGATTATATGTTGCATTGTATCTAGATATTTTTGATTCAATCATTTTATTTCAAGATTAATATTTGTATCATTTGGTTTTGCATTTGTTTTTAAATTGTCTATCTTAGACTGTAAAGTTTTTAGTTGTTCATTCAATTCTTTCTTCTTATTAAGATACCAACTTTTGATTTCCTCATGCAAGTAGACCTTTAAGGAATCTCACATTTTGATGTCAGAAACTTCACCATTGTCATTTATTTCTATAAACTGATTTATTTTGGTAACAAACCATTCCTTAAAATCTTTCAGCTGAGTAATATATGTGGGAATTCTAGAGTTATTGATTAAATTATTATCCTTAAAGGTGAAAAGATGTCATTAATACATTATCAATTTTAGAATACAGGCTGTTAGAGGTAAACACTTTATCTATATTAGTTTGGTTACCAAAATAAAATGAATAATGTGTATAAAGTAATGAATTAGCAGATTTCAAACCATGTATATCTCATAAATTTAGATCATTGATGAAATGTTTTAAATGTTTTGTGGAAGATGACAGTTTAACTTTTTATTTATTAGTAGTATCAGCTTTTGACAGAACATAATTAAAGTGTCCTGCTATAACTAATTCGCCTTTAAGATGCAAAGTAATAGTATATAATAGTTTTTTGATGATTTTCATACTAATTCCTGGAATTTGGTATGTATTAACTAATGTATAATATTGTTTATTGATTTCAATTGTAATTATTGTTAACATACCATCTCTATCAGTAAATGAGTTTACGATTTTAGGTTCAGGTATAGAACATCTCCAAAGGATTATTGTGCCTCTCCTTTTTGCCTTAAAATATGAACAAGCCAGTATATAGTAGTCTTTAAAGAATATACTATTTATGTCTTCTTTAATCACATGAGTTTCTTGTAAAAAAATTATATAAACTTTAACATTAGGTATTTATTTAAACTGCTTATTTTCAATAAATTAGTTAAACCATTGATGTTCAGAGATAAAAAATTATATGTAAACATGCAAGTTGGAAGAACATTTTTTTAATCTTAGAAGTCAAATTTTTATTGTTTAAAAAGTAAGTTAAGTAACAAAGAAATATTGCCACAGATGTAAAGGATGAAATAAGGCTTAAACAATTAAAACTGAAACTATTTAAACCATTCATCATGGAATGTACCATTCCTGTTTGGATAGATATTTTATCCAAGCCACTCATCAACCAGACCATATTGAGGAAATAAACAAAACCTGTGCTTAGCTTGTGCTGGTACTTCTTAAAGGAAATACTAAATTATATATGATGAATATTCACTCTTGCAAATAAATGAAAATTATTTTAAATCAGACTGTATGGACATCAGTCTGTTTTATGATTTAAGTAATAAGACAGGTTGAATGAACAACAAAAACTGTTAGATCCCAACTAAAAACTGCTAAATTAAAGGGTATTCATTTTTTTGTTATGTAAATGCTATACATTGATCAGAATCTGAAACTATTATAAAATTGTCATTATTACTACACAGAAATACATTAAGATATAAGTAAGTGTCACATGAAAGAATATGTATGTACAGCATGCTTCAATACCTTTTCACATAAGATATCAAGTTAGATGCACATCTGTTGTTTGATTATGAGAACAGTGAAAAAGATAATCACAGTGATGTTTCCATCTTCCTACTCGTAGACAATGACCCTTTGCACCAAACTACTGCAATTTGTAAGAAAATTAAAGTAATATTGACCATTCAGTTCCCATCCCAGCATAGGCTGCAGTAACATGTATTCACTGCTGAGGTCTGAGAAGAAAATTAAAGAAATATTGAAACAATCCCCAGTTTCCCCATACCAGCTACTGCCATCTTCTTTACATAGCATTGAGCAAGGTCATTTGAAGAATAGGTGGAGTTCAGAACAAAGGACATTGCTAACCTTGTAACAAAATGCCACGTATAAAACCTCTGGATGAGGGGGTCACCACATCCCTCTTCTCCGAAGAGCCAAACTTCTGGGTGCTCTGTGATACTTGTTGCAACTTATTTTTTGAAAAATAACCACTTAAATTGAGAAAACCATAAAAAGGGTCTGTTACTTTCAAAAGAGACCTTTCAGCCCTCAATGGACAACACTCTTCTCACCCAGCCATTATAGCTATGTATGTATGTATGCACATCAGGTGATGGTGAAAGAAGAAATATATATATATATATATATATATATATATATATATATATATATATATATATATATATATATATAATGACATCTATGTAATATGTATCAGCTCTACTGCACTCAGACAGTTGCTACATATTACAAAATTTCAAACTGCATTGCACAAATCACATTAAACCTGCAAATGCACACTTGTCTTTCAGAGAAACATAGTGACTGCTTAAAAGGAGAAAACAACCTGATGATCAGCTATTTTATACATACAGCTTCCATCCTCCCACCCTATTTAACAGTTATATCTATGTCTTTGTGGACTTCTGACATTTGTAATTAAAAAACAAAAGAGCATGAATTGTATATCAACTCTATTCTATACAAACAACAATTGTCACAAATAAGTATTCTAAACTGCTTTACAAAAAATCACATTAACCCTGCAAACATATACTTGATCTGCAAAGTCTAATAGTGACTGTTTAAACTATAAGAACAAGAGAATCAGTTATTCTCAGTCAGTGCCTACCACCCTGTTCCGACCATTATAGCTACAACTTTGTGCACTCCAGATGTCTGACTGAAATAGAAGTAATAACCCATTTCAGCTTTGTTCGATGAAAATAGTATGCACTCATTAAAACAAAGTGGTTATAAACCATTGTGATCTTGCTGAGTCATAATAATGTGCAAGGAATGGCAGTACAGAATTAACCCCATAAATATATTATAAGAATATCAAAAAATATATCAAATAGACAAAGAATTGTGCTTTTCTTGGAAAAGTCTTTAGAGCTGCAAATAATAAAAACAGCTAAATGTGATGTACTGTAAGAACCTTGCTGCCACTAAATTCATCAAGTTCCAAACTACCCTCTTACTACTTTCTAAAAAAAAAAAAAAAAAAAAAAACCTAAGTAACTAAGGACTCATTTCTATACATCAATTTATACTCCAACAATCAGCAAATAACATTTAAAATATTGCCTGATAACTATAGCTATTTACTGGTGCTAATGCATTTATATAATGTAGGAAGTAAAGATAAACGTGTGTCTTGCTAAAAATCCTTTCTTGCCCACTTTCATTTCTGTTATTTACTTGAAGAATTAGACATGCTGTTTGCTGCTGACTGAACATTAGCCTTTTGCCTAATAATGTCTGCAAGCAACAAAACCTAGAGAGGATCTTGTCCTCAGACTAGTAGAGATTATGTTTAATTAATGTCTGTTATCCTTGCATACAAAAAAAAAAAAATGTATATATATATATATATATATATATATATATATATATATATATATATATATATATATATATATATATATATATATGGGTTCCATACACTGGATCAAATTTTCACTAATTCGAAACAGTGCATGGAATGCTCACTGCAGCGAAAGTGCACTTAATCGAAAGTACACTTGCGCGAAGTTCAGTACAATGAATGGGTGTTGCACTGAACTTCCGTCACGGACCTTAGGGTTAAGGCATGGGTCAGAGTAAGGGGATCGCCCATAGGGCGATCCCCTTAGCATGACCTGTGCCCTAACCCTAAGGTCCGTGATGACTGCAGAGCAGTGAAGGACACATCTATGTCCTCCACTATGGTGTGATAGTCACGAACTGTAGGGTTAGGGCATGCGTTAGGATAAGGGGATAGCTTTACTAACTATCCCCTTACCCTAACCTGTGACCTAACCCTAAAGTCCATGACTATTGCACCATAATGGAGGACATAGCTTGTTTTTTATGTCCTCCACTGTGCTGCGGTGTTTTTGGTGAAGTGCACCTACGCAAAAGTTCACTTTCATTAAAGTGAACTTTCTCAGAAGTGAGGCTTCCTATTACAAGTTTGAAATAGTGAACATTCGTTCTTGTAATAGGAATCCATATATATATATATATATATATATATATATATATATATATATATATATATATATAATCTACTTTAGTAGATCGAACATATTACAAGTTTGAACCACATATGGCTGAGACCATATGTTCGAACTTGTTATAGTTCAAACACTAAAGTAAAAAAAGAAAAAACAACAAAAAACAAAATTAAACGTCTGTAGCAGGGGGGCTATGCCCTCCTGCACTCACACGCCCCTTACTTAAATATACCAACTTTGAGATCGCACTACATTGCGTAGAAAGGACCTCTTCCCATTCCGCACTATACGGAGATCTCCACTCAGTCCGACTGAACATTTACAAGTACGAACATATGGTCTCAGCCATATGAGGTTCAAACTTGTTACAGGTTCAATCTACTGAAAGGGACCCATATATATATATATATATATATATATATATATATTAGATAATATTGTTATAAGTCTAAATAAATCAAAGACCAGTAAACAGTGCTGTGTAGAGTAAACTCCAAATACGTAAACTACGCCAAAATAAAAATTTAATGCAAAGCTTTCAGGCTAACCACCCTTCATCAGTACATAAAACACTACATTTCATTTTCACTTTTAAATAGGGCACATTTAAAATCACATGTCACAGCCAGCCTATCATCATTTGTTAGCAATTATTACTTTTAAAACAACAGTACCTAGAATTCATAAATATGTACATATATATATATATATATATATATATATATATATATATATATATATATATACAAATAAAATATACACATATAGATGACATAAACAGTATAGAAAATACATAAGGTATAAAGAGCTTTAAATATTCAGACAGCCTTTCTATATTACAATTAAAGTATCTTTAAAATACTACAAAATGTTATAAAACTAAAGATTCTCCCTTTGTCTTTTTACCAGTACAGGTTTCAAACTAACTGCATTATTCAAACCTGGTTCAGCATCTGCCTGGAGTCTGATAAGCCATTCATATTCCTTCAACTCTAACATGTTATTCGTGTCACCTCCTCTATTTCCCATAGTCACAGTATCTATCCCTCTAACCTTAAACCTATGTGTACTGTTATTCTCAGATATATGCTTACTAAGAGCATTAGTGGCCACATTTCTTCTGATTTCTGATTTGTGCTCTATTATTCGTTCTGTTAATTTCCTTGTAGACTTGCTACATAGAATGATGTACATGATACACATGTAGCTAAGTATACCACTTGGCTTGTACTGCAGGTTACATTAGTTGTAAAAGTATACATTTCATTAGTTATAGGGTGTTTAAAATTATCTGCTCCATCATAGATGCCACTACAACTACAGCTATAACACTTTCTTGACCCTGTTTTTCTTTGAACTTTTCCTTTAATCTCCCTAAAATCCTTATAGCACAATATTTGTTTCAGTGTTTTAGAATTCCTATAAGAAAATTGCGGTCTCTCTCCAACTATATTCTTAATCTCGGGCATAGCCATTAGTATTGTCCAATTTTTTTCTATAATAGAATGTATGTTCTTAGTATTGACATTGAATGTAGTAACATATCTAACTATAGTTCCTCTTCTTTCTGGTGGATGTGTTGCTTGTAACACATTTACACTAAAAATTGGTTTGTATCTATCTCGTCTTCCTCTAACCACATCCTCATATATTTCATTTACAATCTGATTGGAATAACCATTTCCTTTAATATAACATACATTTACTACAATCATTATGACACCCATCTCATTGGTAATGGGTTTCCAAAAACTAAACATACATCAGTACAAGCATTAGTTTGTGACATCTTAAAAATGTATTAAAGGTAGAAAAACAGCAATGTTTAGAGTATATAATATATATATGTGTGTGTGTGTGTGTGTGTGTGTGTGTGTGTGTGTGTGTGTGTGCGTGTGTGTGTGTGCATGTGCGTGTGTGTGTGTGTGTGTGTGTGTGTGTGTGTGTGTGTGTGTGTGTGTGTGTGTGTGTGTGTGCATGTGTGTGTGCGTGTGTGTTTAAAGGAACAAGACTGTAATCTGATACCATATGCTATTTTCCCCATTATGCATTTTGTGATAGAATTTAAAACTGGAAATAATTTAAGGGAATAGTAACAATAAAAGAAGACTTTTACCTTATAAGGTGACAGTTGTATAGTGTCCTATTTTGGTTGCTTGTCAAATTACATCTTATTAGAAAAGACAAACAAATAATGTAAAATAAAGCTTTACTTCTCTTTCAACTTTCTAGAATGTTGTCCAATTGTTTTTAGATGCATGACTTTTTAAACTGGTTCTAGCCCAGACCATATCTTCTATTTTGTCAAGTATTTTATTTGTCTTAGTGTATTTCACGGCTTCTTCTAGGGTTTTGAAAATTTTCTGACCATCTGGAAAGGAGATCCTTAGTTTTGCTGGAAAACAAGTTGAACTTTTATGTTTATTTTCTTCAGGCTTTTTATGAAAGGTACGGCTTCGTTTCTTCTAGTCATAACTAATGAAGTGCAATCGTTGTCAAATCTTATGGCATTATCTTTTAGCTTAATTGGTGTGTTAGCCCAGGCTGTCTTTAAAATTAAGCCCTTGTCTTCACTGGACAGAAGTTTAACAATGATAGATCTAGGCACTGGAGGGTTCTTCTTTAAGGATGATGATGAAAGGGACCTGTGTGCCCTTTCAATGCCAAATGAATGTGCTTCTGGCAAGTTGAGAGCTTTAGGCAGCCAGGTATTTAAAAAAGTATCAAATTGTCCCCTTCTTCTTTCTCTGGAATTCCTTAAATCCTGATGTTATTTCTATGGGACCTGCTTTTTAAATCTTCTATCTTCTCTATTAACAAAGTGTTTTGCTTTAGTAAAAATTCTGTATGGCTTTCAGCTTCTGTCAGTCGACCACCCACATCTGCCACTGCATCTTTAATTGAAGAAATCTGAGTAGATTGCTGTTTTAACCCTTCACTGAAAAAGTCCATTTTTTGCTGTCTTCTTTTATAACATCCATTTTTATTTCCAGTTTGTCTAGATTTATAGAAAGTTTTTGGATACTCACAATAAACTGAGAGTTCACTTTTGAGTGACTCATGATAGACAAACAGTCAAAAAAGTACTCTGACAGGAAAAATTAAAATGCTGCTTCCAAATTTTATTTTTCAGAAAGGTATCTATACTGGTTTTAGTGTATATTTTTATTAAAAATTGATGTTCTGTTGAGAAAAAATAATAAAATCCTGTCAGAGAAAAATAACAAGAAGCAGAGCAAAAGCTTTGTACTGCTTTCTGCCCATCATCTTAGCCATGCCCCCTCCTCATAACCGGCTTTAGGCATAGGCCACCTAGGGCGCCACTCTATCAGGGGTGCTTTTCCGGTATTTGGTATAGGCAGATCAGGATGGGGGAACCGGGTGGTGTGATGGGGGGCACCATGTAGCCATTTTGCCTAAGGCACCAGTTGACCTAAGGCTACTCCTGCCCCTCCTGTATAGCACATTTTTCAAGAATATAATTTAGGTCCCATGAAAGAAGAATTTGCTTGCAATGGAGTCTCCTTTGCAGTACTCTTTTCATGAACTGTTTTACCAACTGAGAAAAAGAAAAAGGAGGATCCACTGACAGATAAGCACAGATGGCCCCTAAATGCACTTAAATGGATGCATATGGTAAGCCATCCTGAAGTAGCTCACTTATATAGTTCAAGGTGAGAGGGACATTAACCTCAATGGACACTTTGTTTCCATTTAGGCACCACTTAGAGAACCTAATTTATTTGTAAACATAACATTTTCTATTAGCAGGTTTTCTGGCCTCCTTTAACACCTGCTGCATATCCTCATGATACAAGTACCTAAACAGAGTCAAGACTGAATTGTCCAGGCTGTCAAGTGAAGTTTCTCAAAATCTGGGTGCATCAATCACCCTTGAGACTGTGTGAATAGATCTAGTGTGTGAGGACATGTGTGGAAATTGCCCTTAACTAATACCATTAACAGGAAGAACCAAGATTACCTGGGCCAGTAGGGGGTCACCACAATTATCTTTGGCATTTCTCTTTGAACTTGTAGAAGTACTTTGTGAACCAGAGGAAAGGGTGGAAATGCATACAGGAACATTCCTGTCTAAGGGAATGAGAATGCATTTGTTCTCCAAGCATGGTTGCAAGGATGTCTGGGACAGAATTTTTGCAGCTGTCTGTTTTGAAAGGAGGTGAACAGTCTATCTGAGATATTCTCCAAATCTGGACTAGATCTTGGAACAGCACTACCTATTCATGTGGGTCTTCACATGGTGTGCTTAATCTACCTGTCACAATGTTCTACTCTGACAGGGTATAAGATAATTAAAGAATCAGAAAATACTGAGCAGCCTGCTCCCAGACTATCACTGCCAACCAACATAGATGGTAAGACCTTGTTCCCTCCCTTGTTTTTTTTTTTTTTTGACGTACCACATCACTGTGGTGTTGTCTGTAACCACTAGAAGAGGACCTGGAATCCAAAGGTAGTGAAGGACTATCAAGGCATGAGTCATTGCCAACATCTCCCTGATATTGATGCATTTCTGTGCATCCTTGTGTCTCAAATGGCTTGCACTTGCATCCCCATTGGCACAGCTCCCGAGACAACATCAGACAAATCTGTCTGGACAGATGGTACTGGCACTGGAGAGACAGAAATTAATCCCTGGACTGAAACTCAGCTGTTCTCTCCACCACTGTAACTCTTGTCTGATGAAGGACAGCATCGGCAACTGGGATTGGACATACCATTGAATTTTTCTCACGTGATGATGAGACAAATGTATCAAGAGAATCATGGAAACAATCAGTCCAATAATTTTTAGAAATTCTATCATTGAGGTGACATTTCTCTTGGAGAATTCCAGAAACACCATCTCGTATAATAGGACGTTGTCTTTGGGCAGAAAGGCCATTCTCTTGTGGGATTCAATCAAACAATCCAGAAAGATACAACCTTAGGAGATTCATTTGAACTCTAGATGGGAGAGGAAGGTTGAGACCTTCTCTAACCATTCCAAACACCTGAAAGCAGACTATGCACAGATTGGCAAGTCATCCAAGTACGGAAAGATGTGCATGCCCAGAATCAGACAGTGGGCCAGTGCTAGAGCAATGCATTTGATGAACACTTTCTGTGCATTAGATAGACCAAAGAGCAATACAGAAAATTGTATTGTGAACCAGACACAACAAATCTTGGATATCTCCTGAAGTGATGAGCAATGGGGATATGATGATAAGCATTCTTCAAGTCCACTGCCACCATGAAGAGAAAGCACTGTCTGCAAGGTGAGCATCTTGAACTTGGAGACCTCAACAAACATATTCAAAAAAGGTCCAACACCTGTCTCCATGATTCTTTTTTGGGGGAACCAAGAACATTCTAGAGTATAAACCTCTCATTCTATATAAAGGAGATATCAGTGCTGTGTCTGAGTCGAACATTTGATGGAGAATAGGTAGGAATAGCAAAGTCAGCTCTGATGATTGAGGGGGAATCCTCCTGAACAGAGGTGTGTGGTCATTCCACTATCATCTATAACCCTTGTCAACAAGGTTTAGCACTCATTTGTTGGAAACCACTGACATCCAGGCTGCTTTGCTCAGAGATAACTTGAGGTACCCATCTTTATCAAGTCCCACCCGACAGGGTCTTGATAAAGATGGGCACCATGCCTTGGCATATTCATAAGTTGGTAGACGGGCATCCTTTTCAGGAAAGGAACCCTTCATGTATGGCTTGGTGGTGCTGTGTCCTGCCATTTCCTTTTACTGCCTTGGTTCTTGTTCGGCTAGGACTTCTGTTTGTTAGGCCATTGAAAGCTACCTTGGGAATATGAAACATTTTTTACACTCCTTGCATCAATTTACGTCTGCCGTCCCCATGTATAAGGATCTGATTAGCTGCTGTACCAAACGCACAATCAGACTCAAGAGGAACATTCAAAATACCATTTTTAACTCATTAGAAAAATTCTGGGAGTGCAACCAATCATACCTCCTAATCATCACTGACAACTCTGCATTTCTAGAAATAATATCAGGCCCCTCCATATTACTTTTTAATGCATGTTTTGACACCTGAGAAACATTGGAGACAATATCTGTAGCACAGACCTGCTTCTCTGCAGGCAACGATGCAGCACACTCATGTAAATTGTACTTGCATCTCAACACAAACTTCCACATAAAACACTGACAATTAAACACTTTAAAAGCTACCATGCTGGAGTGCACCAAGTTCTTTCCTCTGAGATTCTACCCACTTTCCTGGTATATCTTGAGGGGATGATTTAAAAGAAGAAACTGTCTTCTTATTAAGAAAAATCACTTGGGACCCTAAAGCATGGTCCCTAGACAAAGGGGCTTGGAGGCCAGTTCTGGTCCTGCCAAGTGATTGCTCCTTCATCCTCATACACAGGCAGGTGGAGGAGTCCTGAGCTTGATAGCTTGCCAGAGGGATGGTAGCAGAGCACTACCATCCATATGCCCATAAGGCAGTATGTTTTTTAAACATAAATGAAAAAAGCATAAACCCTAAGCTGCCTTAAAGGTCACTTTTTGAATACTGCGCCTTTAAATACACATATTTTAAAAAAAGCCAATGTCTTATTAATTGGGCTAGACAATTCATCTTAAAGACATATGCTACAAAATAACTTTTAAACCGTGTATTTAGGATAGCTTTCAAATCATATATTGACATCTATGCAAAAATCAACAGAAGGACATATTTGTGTACATAATGAAGGAGCTCTTTGTAGATTAATTTTTCCAATGTTTTGTTATGGGTAGGGGCATTCAGTGTTGCAGAAGTGTTGAAGTGTGGAACAGGATGGAATTTTATTATGGAAGAGGAGATGCTAAAGGCATCCATGAAAAGTAAATTTTGCTCACAGAAACTGTTGCTTATAAAGGGATGGCATCATTCAGGTGTAAAACAGATGTATTAAATATAAATACCCTTTCTCAGCATCAATAAAAGAACACTGAAATAGAGCCATAGCAGCAATGTTTTATACCCCACACATATCAGACTTTTCAGTAACATGTTTGGTTAGCTCACTGTCACTGTTACACATATTCAACATATTCATGTGATGAAATGCCTCCTGTTAATTAAGAAAGAGTTTATAACATAAATCACTTTAACCCTTTTGTTGCTAAAGTTGCCAGATGCATTTGTCATTTTGATTTCAATTTCAATTATGGAACTTTCTATTAATTGATTCCCTCCAAAGGAGCTCTTTCAAATTTGCACTCTAACTTGCAATGGGTATGGCCTGAGTCTTTTAAAAATGTCATGACCTCACAAACAAATATTCATAATTCTAGAGCCAAAACTGTAACTAGACAATGTAAACGGCAAATTATTTAGCACAAAGCAATCTTTACAGCTGTTGCATTCATTTGATGTTACATCTTACATTTGATTTTAGAACCTAAAATACCACACTAAATATTTTTATTTTTCAGTGTTGTATGAACAGCTTATAATATCTCAGCAACCATTCCAGCAACACACTTACTGCCAGCAGCATTTTCTTCATACAGTAGTGAGGTTTCATATGAGGCTGAGCAGTTCTGCCTGTACCAATTGATTGTTGAGGTATTAAGTAAATCATGAACATTATTACAATATAAACAGATGGTATATGTATATATATATATATATATATATATATATATATATATATATATATATATATATAAGGAAGATTAAGTATTTCTTTAGATACAATACAGAGAGCTAAAATATCAGTACAGTTATATTTGCCTTCATGTAAGCTTTAAGATAGAAATTTCTAATACCTTGCATGTAACATGGGTTAGGAATTATTATTTCAAATATGAACAAGGAATATTTAATGCATAGAGGAGACAGTCGTATGTAACAACAGAAATGTCTACCTTGTAAAAGTGTCTTTTTCTAATCACTAAGCTGAAACATCACCCCATGAAGCTCATTATCACTGGCACTTCATTTTGGAATTGAAAAAGCATTTGCCATTATGCCAGTATGAATGTCCCTCATATGTTATGCAATTCTCTCTCAAACAATTGATTTTTTCTAACATTGAAGCATTCACAGTTGTAGGATACTATATAACCAGTAATGTACTTCCACAAGCATAGGACCATACCTTTCAACTGTCCAGAATTTCAGAGAATGTCCAGATTTTTCCCTTATATTTTTGATCTGTCCCCTCATAACTTTGGGAGTTTTCTGTCATATCATTGGGGATTGCAATCACTAAATAATGACAGACATTTGAGTTTTAGAATTCAGAAAATGCATGTTAATGAAAAACATGTTATACTGGAAATTGTCTAAGTTTGTAAGAATAGTAAGTAGTTAATAGCTTTTCCTGACTGGAGGCATTTTTCCACACTCCATTATTTTTAGCTTTGTCAATAGTTTTTGTGCTAGAAGGATGTGAAGTATGCCTATAGCCTGAAACCTATGTATACATTCTGTGAAATAGGTAGCAAAATACTGGTGAACGTACAGGCCTCACAGTGTCCATGGCAGAATGTCCCAATTTTTTTCAGGGTCCACATTATATGTAATCTTAGGCCTCTATGGGTAAAATCCTCTGCCTCTTTCTGGATGCCATGATTAACGTAGATATGGCAACAAGGACTCCACTTGGATGACGCTGAAATATGTTTAACTAGATCTTACCATTAAATAGTTCCAAAGCTGACAGAACTTAGTTCCATCTCAGGTGGGCAAAAGGAATTGCATAAATAAATAAATGCAAAGATTCACTTTCTAGCTAAAATTCGAATCATCTGTAAAGGACTGTCCATAATCTTGATAGTATGGCAGAGCATGAGGTAGTGATTATTGCTTTTAGCATTATAAAAAATATGTCCTTCTACCATATAGCAAACTAGTGACCTAGTTTTTCCTAGATGGTCAGCTTTTATAATCATTGCAATACTAACCTATCCTTTCTGTGGAACTAACCTAAGCATACTGTTTTCTGCTTTTTACCTGTTTTGGTGTAGAATTTGAATGAAATTGTATGTGTTATAGGTAATTTAAAAATATAAATACTCTGACAAATGCTTTCTATCTTATATTTATAGCATTGCTACTGTGAATGTAAATGGCATTCAAGTTCACTTTTATGCTGTGAAAAACTGAACATGTGTTTTGCATTCAGTAAGTACATTTAACTTTAAACAGTTCAAAATTATGACAGAAAGGAATTCACTCTGAATTGGCTAAATTTGTATGGAACCCAAAGAAAACTAGAATATCATATGATAAATTGATTACCCCAAAAAATAGAGGTAGTTTAGATTTACCTAATTTTGAAACCTATTTCCTAATTATAAATGCTAATAGGATTTTAAGAATTGCAAATTATGATGCACAAAGCAATAACTGGTCTCCAAACTGGGTAAGACTAAGTTACAAATATAGAGAGAATCTGAATTTAAACCCTAAATCATTACCCTTTTTAAATACAGAAAATATAAAACTCTATGATCTAACAAATTACATAAAAAATATATATCATTATCACAAAATCTCTTTGGCTCATTAAATCTACTTCATTGTATGATGAGTTTACAACCCTTCCACAGAAATCCTAATCTGAAAATTAATAATCAGTTAATAGATTTGAAAAGTTTTCCACTGATAATTAATTTAACTCTCCAGGATATTTACCCTTATCTGACTTACTCTGCTAATAAAATAAGACAAGAAATGGGTCTACCCAAATCATATTTATCGATTTTGAGACAGATTAAAGAAGTAGCAGTAAGTTACTTCAAAAAGGTAACCATTAATAAAGAAGACGTAACAAATTGTATTTCATTATGGCAAGCCCTTTTACAAAGTACCAACTTTATATCATGTTCATATAAATTGATAAAAGACATCAAATATCAAGACCAAATTCTCTTATCTAAATATTGGATAGAAAAACTACCATTGGTTGATGAAAGAGAAATAATAAAAGCAATCAATGTAACCACAAAATCCATCTCCCTTCAAAAGTTAACTTTTACTCAAATCATGATTTATAATAATGCATACTATACACATCTTAGCTTGCATAAATTTAATTCTAAAAATTTCCCTAAGTGCCCGTATTGTAAAGATGAAATGGCTGACCTCTTGCATATGTTCTGGAGCTGTAAATGTATATATAAACTTTGGAACTCCTTAAAATTACAACTGCAAAAGATGGGATACCAAAATTCAACACTTTCTTGGGAATTCATGATCTTGCATATCCCTCCAAATAACCTATCTAGATCCCAAATGATCATACTTATAAATGTTTTTCTTTTAATGAAACTTTATATAGCTACCAACTGGTTGACTCCATTTCAAACATCATGGGAGAATTTTAGGACTTTAGTGATTAAACACATTTTAGCCCAAAAATATGTAATTAATAATCAAAATAAAAACCATGGTAATTTGAAACAATGGGAACAAATTTTCAATATTATATTAGTTTAAAACATGCAGTCTGAACTATATCTTTATTGTTCATATTATATAATATAATTGTATCTGGAATTGTATTACTGCAAAATAGCACACCTGGGGAAAATAATTTTTATTTCCACAGTTATGGAAAATGTGGAAGCATTCATGTATATAGTGTATATATATGTTGTTAGAATGTTATTAGAAGCTTGTTTGAAAATTACCTGTATTTTCCCTTTGTAAAAGGTTTTGTATAAATAAGAAGAAAAATAATAAAGAATGATTATTGAAAAAAAAAAAAAAAAAAAATTATGACAGAAAGGAAGAAACTGATTCATAACTCAGTCTGACCTATGGAAATAAAACACTGCAGGATTATTTGTTCTAGGTAAAAAAATGATTGACTTATTGAATAAGTACAATAGTAGAACTTTAAGGGTTTTACTACTGACATTTCAGTGGAAGTAAATGACTTTATGTGAAGGATCCATTTAAGGGCCATTTTATTAATATTATTTCATCAGTGATATTTTTAAATTTGTATTAGGGGTTAACTGTAGTACTATTCTTCTTGGCTGTAACTGCAGTGCCAGTTTGTCAGTGATGCTGAATGAAGAGTATAAAGGGATAAAGGGATACTGGGCTGAGGGGAAAAAATCAAATAGTATGAGAAGGGAAAAGATAACACCAAAGGGGAACAGACAGTGAACAGAAGTGAAACTGTCTGCCTGTCTCTGTGATCAATGCAGATATAAACATACTGGGCACAATATTGTCAAGAAGGCTACTTCAGCTTCTACCACAAGTACTCCAGGAAAAACAGACTACAGAGTGGGATAATTAAGAGCAGAAAAGCCGAGGACAGCTAGTCAAATATAGTAAAATTCATATAAAGATATGGAAGGAGGAAAAAGTATATAGAGAGGGGAAATATGCTTTTGGATTTGCAAAATGCATTTGGCATGGTGAAAGCAAAATTTCTTTGGGAAATGTTAGATAGGAATAGAAGAGAAATTACTAGGTGGATACAAGTGAAATACAGTGGGCTACTGCTAGAGATCAGTGATGATGGGGTTACTCAATTGTGGGCAGAACAATAACTCAGGGGTACCCACTTTTGTTTGAACTGTTCACATTGGTGATAGTGGACTTAACGAAACAAAGGAGGATCAGCAAGAGGAACTGAACAAGAGGACCGAGCTCAGTGCTCCTTCTGTGAGAAGATGATTGTATGCTGTTGTCCAATCATGGGGAGGAGTTCTTGGAAGAGATGAAGAAAATACTTGTGAGTTTTAAATGTGGGAGATACAGCATGGAAGCAACTGATGAGAATCAAGGCTAATATTATCCAAGAGGAAAGCTATCATGGCAAAAAAGAAAACAAGATATAAAAGGAAACCAGTGCAGATAATACACAAGAAATGTATGGAGGTAGGCAGAAGATAGAAAAATTATTCAAAATGATAGAAGTGGATGCAGAAGATAAGGAAAGACCGGAAAGAGGTCTTAAAATATTTTCACACAGGCATGTAACCAAGAGAACAGGAGAAGCAGGAAAAAGTAACACAAAGTGGGAGTCAGGAGTAGGAGACAACACAGGGTAAGAGAGAGATGAAGACACAGCTAATCAAGAAGAAAGATACACCGTGCACAAAGATTGCAAGTGAATGTATGCATCTGAATGTACATCTTGAAATGTGAGTAAAAAATACCTCATTATTACATAGGTGTTTTGATTTTTGTAAAGATAATGACAATTATAAATTATTAAGTCAATACATAGGCATAAAGGGCTGACTCAAGCTTGTCAGTCTAGATTTACATGGCACAAATTTTACTTTTAGTACTCTGTATGTTCACTTGAATAATTACCTTTTATTACTGTATGTCAGGGACATGCTTTACAGGACCTAGGTGGCTCCACTGTTTTATTACAGCTAACTGGAATGCAGTCCTGATGTCAAAATGTTAACAGATATTCCCCAATATTTACTCATGTCAGTTTTAACTTGAAAGCCACCTTAAGCCACATATGCATACATAGAATTTAGTTGCCCTTTGCTTAAATATTACCATCGGCAAATACTCATATGTTCTAAGTCTTCCCATATTTATTTGACTTTCTCAAAAGTATTCTTAACTGTCAGAGTGAAACGATTTATTTTTACTTGATCTGACTAAATTTATAATGTATAACATATTAACAGAAAGGGCTCAAACTCCCTTAGTGATTATCGGAGATAGATTTGTACTATATATAAGAATATTTTATTAAGTTCATTAGAAAAGAACAAAGACCAGATGATATTTCTTTCAACTAAATTTAATGTTATAAAAACTGTAACATTCACTGAATAAGAGACATTTAGAATTAAGCTATATGAAGTTGCTTAAATTGATCTGCAGATGGGACTGATACTGTCTAAGCAACATGTTATCAAAATGTAAATCTTTGTAGAAGAAACCAAGCTTTGAAAAAAAAGGAATGGGGCTAAATAGAAAAATATTAGGTTAACTAAGTATATGAGAGAGAGATGCTTATGATATTACAAAGCTGTTAAACATTTAGTAATAAAGTGTAGTAATGTCAAATTCAGAAATAACTTATTTGGTTAATTGAATGATGGTGTGAATTTTAATTGTACAAGCTAGTTTTCAACAACATGTACTAAATAACTTTGACTTTACATGTATACGTAGATGCTTACACATACACACTCAAGTATATGTGTGTGTGTGTGTGTGTGTGTGTGTGTGTGTGTGTGTGTGTGTGTGTGTGTGTGTGTGTATATATACTAATGACATATGGGCAAATCACCAACATATACAATCTCAGAGTGTGTGTGCATGTATATATCTATATCTATATCTATATATATATATATATATATATATATATATATATATATATATATATATATCTATGGGTTACCTTCAGTTCCCCGAACGTCCACTTCCCCAACATGCATTTCACCGACACCGGAACACCGGCACTTCAGATCACCGACATTTGCAAAGCTGATGTTTCCCATGTGGTAAGTAACCATTTGGCCATCTACTTGAACTTTGCCCCTCACCCCCGTGGTAGTGCATTCTTGGAGTTGGTATAGTTAGTAAGGGGAGTGTGGGGTACGAAGCTCCCCCATAGGGGGTGTGGGGTGCACATCCCCCGACATCAATGGGTTTAGTTTTTCTTTAGGTAGTTCCTTCCGTTGGGATGGCCAAGTGTTACCGCGTGGGAAACATCGGCTTTGCGAATATTGGTGATCTGAAGTGTCGGTGTTCTGATGTCGGTGAAATGTATGTCGGGGAAGTGGAAGTTTGGAGAA